>NW_020954953.1:20006533-20035586 GCF_900497805.2 Vombatus ursinus | reverse complement strand
ATATATATATATATATATATATATATATATATATATATATATATATATATATATATATATAAATGTCTTTCTAATAACTACTCTTTATGGTCACAGACAACGAGGTCTGTTTGATAGAAATTAAGAATAGAGCCAATCAACTCTTCTAAAGTGAAGAACAAAACTGAGCCCAGGGCTAAGAGCTACCTGATTTCCCATCCCTACCTAGGAGAATTTTGTTGAAATCCTGACTCAAAGTAGGGTGATTAGATGATTCTAAATGTTTGGGGGTGGGGGGAGCAATCCAGTGAAAGACTTCCAAATAAGGACAAATGTACAGTAGGGCTTTAAATAATAAATTATAGTCCTCTGTTGTCATTCTATTTTTGTTCCTAGACTATACTAATCCAGAATGTATTTTTAGGGGAACCAAATTTTCTTTACACCAATTGTTTGGAATGAAGAAGGGGTTTACTAGTTGACCTCTCAGTTCCCTTATGGCTTTATAAATCTAGGAATTGAGGATTCTATGAAGGCTTTTCAGTCATGTTTTGAATTTTTCTAAGCAAATAGCTGCCTCTCATCTTCTGTCAAGATGTGAAAAACAACTCGAAATTAGCTATTGGAAGGTGAGGCTTCCTGGATTAGGCCGGTACTGATGGCACAGCACTTCCACCATTCCAGGCACACCCTAGTTTCAGACAGCCAGTACAAAGTACAATTACTTACTTGTAGTCTGACCACATGCTAAAGGAACAAGGAAAGGACTGAACTTAGAAGGAGAGCCCTCAATGATAACCTCATATCCCAATGGTGACCTTAGAATCAGAGAAGCTCAAAGGAATGTTAAAAAGCATTTAGCCCAAACCCTTCATTTAGCAAAAAAAAAGAAACTGAGGCTCAAAGAGTAGATGTGACTTTCCCAAGATTACGAAGCTTAGCTAGTAGCAGAACTAGGATGGAACTAACTTCTGATTTCCATCCTAGGGAATTTTTTTCACTATTTTGTTAGTAATCTTTAAATACAATGGATTTGAGATGTCACCAAAATATTTAACTAAGTGAAATGTGTCTTTCAATTTTTGTACAATACTTTCAGCAGGGAACCCATCAAATGCCTTGAATTATCTTTTACAGGGCACTGGGCCATGTAGACATAACACAAACAAACCACTATCTTCCAAATGGCCATGTAATTTACTATATAAAGCAATTTATTGGGCTATATAGTCACAGCCTAAGACATTGTTATATTCAAAAACAGAAATAAATCAAAGAGAAGAAAAGAAGATAAAATCTCAGTGAAACATAAGGAATACTTACTGAAAATTAAATATAACCTCCAGGGAGAAGTAACCATGGGAACCTATCATTTAATACAGAGGGTCAGAGATAGAGAACTGAATTAATGAAATTTTATCAAAAAGCTTTGTTTCAGGAAGAAGCATTAAAATCACTGCACAACTTCCCAAAAGACGATCCAGACTGCTTTCCTTCCCTTCTTTAATTCTGGGCCAGCTCATTGTCCATTCACAGTATCTCCTCAAACATATATGTTCCGATGGATTAGTGCTGTGTGTTGTCTACTCAACTGTACATAATAGTCTGGACAAGGGTGAGGAACCTGCGGCCTCCAGGCCACATGTATCCCTCTAGGTCCTCAGGTGTGTCCTTTTGACTGAATCCAACTTGGACTGTAGTAGAACCTCAATTAACAAGAAATTTCAGGAAGCTACATGAATTGAAATTAGTTGGCAATTTTAGAGGAAAAGATGACATAAGAAAACAAATTGACATGAAAGATTTGGTTAAAAAGCAACAACAACAACCACCACCTCTCACAGGATGTCTTGGGCTCAATGTGGGAATATTCAATCCAACCTCCTTCTCTATAGTCCTAGTTTTCAGTATCTCAATTTAAGCAGCAAAGTTTTCCCTTAAATTGCAAACAAACCAAATGAAGACCTATTGCTTTAAGCATAGAATGACTGCTCTAATTCTTCTTCAAAGTCTCCTCTAAGCCCCAAATGGATTAGAACAACTACAATAGTAAAAACAAAGAGGGCTTTTTGAATAACTCTCAGATAACCAGAAAATTAAATTAACTAGAACATGCCATTCCCTAAGCATTCTGATTAATTAGAATTTGATTGTACTTAACTGACTTACCCATTTCATAACTCCAAGAGTTACTCCTTGGAGTAAGGAGACCTTCTCTGGCACTTGCTACATGTGTAACCTTAGAGAAATCATTTAACCTTTCTGGGACTCAATTTGTTTACAAGCAAAATGAAGATTAGCACCCCCTATTAACCCATAGGGTTGTTGTAAGGATCAAATGCAATAATATAAAAACATTTTTTAAATTATAAAAATGAAATAAAATTGAGGGTATTATGATTCAGTAGTGTATAATTTACAATTTTTATATGACAAAAGATCAAATTTTGGTGTATTCAATATTATATGTTACTCTCTTCAAAGAGTGAAAAACTGAACTACATGGGTAATACTTTTGAAATAATTGAAATAACTCATGTTTGTGGTTGAAAGTTGCTCCTGGTAGAAAGGATCATTAATAAAAAGATGTGATTATTAACAATTCCAATTGACACATTTAAACAGCCCCTTATGGCTTCCAAATCACTTTCCATATGTAACCTTATTTAAGCCCTACACTTACCCCTGTGAAGAAGATGCTACAGATATTATTCATGTGCTTAATAGCCCACTAAACGATAAATGTAAGTGAAGGTATTATCCCTGTATATGATTATTTAGGAAAAATAATAATAGATGAGCTGAAATACATTTTGCTGTGGGCAACACTTGTGATTCTTCTGTTATCAGGAAACACTTAAAAACACTGATAGTCATGAAAAGTAGTTTGGCACAGAACATAGCACATGGAATTGAGACCAAGGTTCAAATCTTGACTCTGATATTCAGCGCCTCTGAGACCTTGAATAAATCACTTAATCTCCCTGGGCCCAAGTTTCCTCATCTGCAAAAATAGGGGTTTGATTAGACAAGCTCTTTCATAAGAGGATAGTATACTGCTAAGGAAATAAGATAGCTTTCAAGAAACTTTGGGGCTATTATTAACAAAAATCATTCCCCCGAGATAGAAAGTGGTAGGAAGACTGCGCTTTACAATTAAGAAAAAAAATAAGAGCAGGAACCTATAATGATAACATTCATCTACTTACTGTGATAAAGACAAAATTATATTATTCAACAAGGACACTTAACCAAATAGGTTTCTACAAGATACGTAATGATATTGGTAATGAATAATGAGGCTTAAGCTGCTGAGGTCTATTCTCAGCTCATTGCAAGAGGAAATATTATCATTTATATTATGCATTATTGATTATAAAGCACTTCAAAGATACTTGCATCAGTTGGATATGGGGACCCAGAAGGCAATGGATGCCTGGTTGGAATGCAGGAGACACATGCCAGCTAATGGAGAAACATTTGCAAGAGTTTTTCCTCATGAAATTAACCCTTTGTTCCTTGTTTCTTTACTTTTCAGGAATGGTAATACTGGATGTCCCATCAGAAAACTTAGTGGGTTCCCTAGAAATTTATATAATATTTCTGTTCAAATAGTAAAGCCATCTTTCAAATTGGGTGATGACTTTAAAAAAAATCCCTAGCTAGATTATTTGACAATTATGACGTACCAAATAGCAAGAATACCGAAAGCACAAAGTAAAGACTCCATATATAGTAAAAGTCTTTCAGATACTTCTTCCCAGCAGATATTGTGTGGATTACATCAAACCTTGGAACATTTGAAAGAAGGAAGGGAGACATGGAGTGAGAGCTAAAGGGAGGAAAGAAAGGAGGAAGGAAAGAGGGAAAAGAGGAAAGGAGGGAAGAAAGGAAGAAAGAAAAAAGAGGGAAGGCACAAGGGAAGGAAGGTAGAAAAGGAGTGAGGATGAAAAAATGAGGGAAGAAAGGTAAGAAGGAAGGAAGGGGGAGAATAAGGGAAGGAAGGAAGAAATAAAGGAAGGTATGAGGGAAGGTAGAAAGGAAGGAATGAGGGAAGAAAAAGGAAGAAAGGGAGGAGGGAGGGAAGAAAGAAAGAAGGAAAGAAAGGAAAGAAAGGAAGGAAAAAGAAGAAAAAGGAAAGAAAAAAGGAGGAATGAAAGGAGGGATGGAGATAAGCATTTTTTTGGGGGGGGGTTGCACTTAATAGTATTTTATTTTTTTCCAATTACATGTAAAGATAGTTTTCAACATTCATTTTTGTAAGATTTTGAATTTCAAAATTTTCTCCCTCTCTCCCTTCCCTCCTCCCTCCCCAAGGCAGCAAGCAATCTGATATAGATTATACATGTATAATCATGTTAAACATATTTCCACATTAGTCATGTTGTGAAAGAAGAATCAGAACAAAAGGGAAAAACCATGAGAAAGAGAAAAGAAGCAAAAAAAAAAAAGTGAAAAATGTGTGCTTCAATTTGCATTCGGACTCCATAGTACTTTCTCTAGATGTGGATAGTATTTTCCATCATGAGTCTTTTGGTTAATCTTTTTTTTTTTTTTGCGCCATTGGGGTTAAGTGACTTGCCCAGTCTGAGGCCAAATTTGAACTCACGTCCTCCTGACTCCAGGGCTGGTGCTCTATCCATTGCGCCATCCAGCTGCCCCAACACAAGTCTTTTGGAATTGTCTTGTATCATTGTATTGCGAGAAGAGCTAAGTCTACCATAGTTGATCATTGCACAATGTTGCTGTTGCTGTGTACAATGTTCTCCTGGTTCTGCTTATTTCACTCAGCATCAGTTCATATAAATCTTTCCAGGTTTTTCTGAAATTTGCCTGCTCATCATTTCTTTCTTTCTTTCTTTCTTTCTTTCTTTCTTTCTTTCTTTCTTTCTTTCTTTCTTTCTTTCTTTCTTTCTTTCTTTTTTGGCTAGGCAATGGGGGTTAAGTGACTTGCCCAGGGTCACACAGCTAGTAACTGTCAAGTGTCTGAAGTTGGATTTGAACTCAGGTCCTCCTGACTCCAGGGCCAGTGCTGCTCATCATTTCTTATAGCACAATAGTATTCCATTACATTCATATACCACAACTTGCTCAGCCATTCCCCAGTTGATGGGCATCCTCTCAATTTCCAATTCTTGGCTACCACAAAAAGAGCTGCTATCAATATTTTTGTACATGTGGGTCCTTTTCCCTTTTTTATGATCTCTTTGGGATACGGACCTAGCTTTGCTGGATCAAAGGGTATACACAATTACAGCCCTTTGGGCATAGTTCTAAATTGCTCTCCAGAATGGTTTTATCCAGTTCACATTTCCACCAACAATGCATTAGTATTTCTCTTTTCCCACATCTTTTCTAATGTGTATCATTTTCCTTTTCTATCATATTAGCCAATCTGGTAGGTGCTAGGTGGTTTTAACCATTTAGCCATTAAAACAGAGTTGTTTTAATTTGAAGGAAACAAGCATTTATTAAGTGCCTACTTGGTGCCAGGCACTATGCTAAATGCTTTACAAATATTATCTCATTTAATCCTCACAACAACCTCGGGAGGTAGGTGCTATCATTAAACTCACTTTACAGTGAAGGAAACTGAAGAAGAGAATATTAAGTGACTGGTCCAGAGACACACAACCAGTAATTGTGTAGGGGCCAGATTTGAAATCAGGTCTTCCCTGACTCCAGGCACAGGGCTCTCTCTACTCCATCCTACAGGACTTGCATTTATTTATTTGTTAATGAGAATTCTAGAACATAGAAGGGCAGTATAGTATAGTGGATGGAGAAGTAGCCCTCAAAGTCAGAGACATTCATTCAAGTACTGCCTGTGATGTACATTAGTTATATAACCATATCATCTAAAATTCTGTGAGTGAATCTTGATTTTCTCCCCTCAGTCTCCCTTGATCTTAACCTTCTTGCTGCATTTGACATGGTTGTCCTGGATACTCTCTTCTCTCTGGGTTTTCATGACATTCTTTTTTCCTAGTTAACTTCTTACTTGCTATATTGCTCCTTCTTGGTCTCCTTTTCTGGTTCATCACCCATATCACACTCTCTAACTCCCCAAGGCTCTGTCTTGGACCTGTTTTGTGACCTATGAGTTCCCATGGGATTAATTATTACTTCTCTCCAAATAACTCAATGACTACATATTCAACCTCAGTCTCTATCCTGAACCGCAATCCTGGATCACTACCTATCTGTTGGACATTTCAATCTGTACATTCCAGAGACATCTCAAATTCAGTCCTCCCCCCAAAAAAAGACCCAGCCCTCTTTCTAACTTCCCTATTTCTAACTGACGCAGCAAGGCACCCTGAGGAAAACACAAGAGGCAGTATGTGCCAAGCCAGTCAGAGTATCATCATCTCCCCTTAGATCCTGATGGAGACAGCTCTAAACCCTAAACCCAAGAGTATTGGGAGGAAAAATGTTTCCAGCCTAGTGCCCTTAGCCATTTTCCTGGTAAGCAACCCCTGAGGTGATGTAGCCTGGCAACTGCTCCTGCAGGAGCTACAGCTATTGAAGACCAAGGAAAGAAAGTTCTTGTCACCAAAGTCCTTGGCACTGTCAGAAACAGTCCTTGGCATTGGTTGACAACAGAAACTGATGTGATTTTAATCAGTGGAAATGAGATTACAGGAGTGGCATTAATATGTGTGTTGTAGCTGCACCCCAAGGACCATGGATCTTTTTCATCTGATTTGTAGCTGAAATCTTTTGCGTATATTGTCCCTCTCATTACAAATGAGCTCCTTGAGAGCTGGTAATGTCTTATTAATCTATTTGTACCTCCAGTGCTTAGCACAGTACTATGCACAGAGTAAATGCTTAATAAATACTTCTTTTATTATTTTTACCAAGTACTTTTAATTGCTTAGTCTTTCTCCCTCCTTGCCTGTCCCTTCCTTCCTTCCTTCTTTCTTTCCCTTCACTATTCTTGTAGTTTCCTAAATTTCTAGACATCATCCTTACCTCCTCACTCATCCTCAACACACCCATCTAATCAGTTGCTAGATCTTTCTGTTTCTACCTCCCAAACACCTCTCACATTTGACCTCCTTCTCTCTAATCACAACATTCTAGGACAGCCCACTATCACACTTCACCTGGCCTATTAAAACAGCTTCCTGTTTGATCTCCTTGCCTCAAACTTTTCCCACTGAAATCCATCCTCCATATAACTTCCAAAAGTGATTTCCATATGTTCATAGGTGACTCCCTACTCAATAAACTCCAGTGGCTCTCTGTTGCCTGTAGGATCAAATGTAAATTCCTCTATTTGGCTTTTAAAGCTCTTCATAGCCTGGTCCCAGCCTTTCTTTTCCAGCTTCATTATATATTCCTTCTCTTACTACACTCTATAGTTTAAACAAACTGACCTTCTTTCTGTCCCCTCTATGTGTTCCTCACATCTAATATTCCATCTCCTATACCTGTGCCTTTGCATTAGCTGTCTGTCCTCTCTAGAATGTACTCTATTTTCATCTTGACCTCATAGAATCCATCAATTCTTTCAAGACACAGATCAAATACCACCTTCTATCCAGGCCCTTCCTGATTCTCCCAACTGCCAGTGCTTTTCCTTCCTAATTGCTGTGTATTTAACAACTTTGTATTTATTTAATTTATTTTCTATTATTTCACTTATTCTTTCTATATTTATTCTATATATATTATAAATATATGTATATGTACATGTAGTCCCTTCTAGTAAAATGTAAGTTTCTTGAGTATAGCAATCGTTTCTTTGTCACCTAGCACAATGCCTGTCACAGAGTAGATAGTTAATAAATAGTTGCTGGTTGATTGATTGTGTTACCAGGGTAACTGTCTACAACTCTACATTAAAGATGAACTGTCAATCTGTGTTAGTGGAAGGAGCTTCCACACTAGGCATTTCTTCCATGTAAAAGAGATGTTAGAATATAAATGACTGCTTCACACATAGAAATGGCTAACTCTCATGTGGGATAGATAGATAGATAGATAGACAGATAGACAGACAGATAGATAGATATCTTATTGAGAGTCTAGCCAAATCTTGTCTCTGGAAACAGTATAATTTCTACCTCTGTGGAGGGTAGTTAGATGGTAATGTCTAACATTATAGCCAGTAGCTTGGCTTAGGAAGGAAAGGAAGGATTCAGGACAGTCATGGCTGGTTGATCATTCCTTTGTTCTCCTATGTCCAAAAGGGGATATTAATACCAGAATATCTCTCTATCATACCTTAAATACTTGTAGCATAGGGTATGATGCCTTTTAGTGTCTTAGAAGAAAAGCCAATTTCCCTGGTCCCTCTGAAGGGAAGAGTAACACATTGGCTAGTTTAGTTCTCCTCTCTCCAGATGCTAGTTATATCCAAAACAATCTTGAATGTTGAGCAAACACATTGATTCAAGGAAATGGTAAAAAAGACATTGTGGGAATTATTCAGATTAGAGCAGAGGAAAGAATACACAAGAGTAGCTGAGCTCTTAAAATGAGAGTGGAATAGAATTTTTAGCTCAGTCAAAGAGAGAAAGATCTCATCTAGGAAGTCTGCTCTTAGCATTTTTAAACTGTGGGTCGTGACCCCATATTGGGTCATGAAAAATTTGGCAACAGTTAAAGGTTGCAAATGCAATGTTCAATGACCAAAAATTAATCAAAAATCAAATGCATAATGAATCCAAGGTATTTCTGGTAGCACTTGCCCATGTTGTGTGAGTGTGCAACCTCACGGCAGCTTTGGTTCTGAACACAACGCACATGCACTTTGCACTGCACACACCCTCAGGCCAGCAAGGAACCAAAATGTGAAAATGGGTCTGGAGTGGAAAAAGTTTAAGAAGCCCTATTCTGTGGGCAGCTAGGTAGCACAGTGGATAGAGTGCTGGGCCTGGAGTCAGGAAGACTCTTCTTTCTCAGTTGAAATCTGGCCTCAGATACTTACTATGTGTGTGACCCTCAGCAAATCTCTTAACCTTGTTTGCCTCAGTTCCCTCATCTGTCAAATGAGCTGGAGAAGGAAATGGCAAACCGCTCCACTAACTTTGCCAAGAAAATCCCAAATGGGATCACAAAGAGTTGCACACAATTGAAATGATTGAACAAGGGCTGCAGGCTCTGGAAGTCAAAGGATATGGTTGAATCACATGTGGCTCCAGAGAGATCTCTCATTGGCCATTGAAAGTTTGCACCTTACCTGTTTCACTTGGCTCGCTAAATCAAAAGTTTGTATCTTGTTTCTCTAACCTGTCAATCTTTCTCTGGCTTGGCAACTCAGATATCTCTCAATCAATCAGAAGTAACATCTCTCTCCATGTATGCTGCCCTCAGCCATCATAGGATGGTTCTGAATTAAAAAAAAAAAAAACAACCCAATATATTATTTTACATTATTCTTTCAAAGAGGGAGAGATCAAACTATGGAAGCAATGCTTTTGAGGAAGGTAAAGTAACCTAGAACATTCATGGTTGCAAGTTGCTGCTGGTGAGGCCACCAGAATTCTAGGAAATGCAGTATGTTAGCAGGTATAGCTGTCAGAAATGTGAAATAAAACCTAGAGAGGCCAAAATAAGAATGTGGTTAGATGCATAGCTTTTATGAACTTCCAGCAGAATGGAATTATACATCAAAATAGCAGCATACCCTTTCTTTGATGGGATTGCTTTCCCAACAGCCTCTACCATTTTCCATCAATTTCTATTTCAGTTTCTAAAGTGAATAACAGCCTAACAGAAATAGCTGATGTTTATTTGTTGCATGGAACATTTCAGCTCTGTGTCATTCTAGGCACTCTGATTCCCATTTGCAGAGTCTCCCTGTGTGTGGCCTTTGGACTACTTAGGAATCTTTTTAAATGATAATATTGGATTTTCTTCTGCACTAGGCAGGGTTGTTTGATGAAACTGCCAACTTGGATAGGGCTGAAGGGAGGTAAAAGAACTGCTAGACAATCTAGAACTCTTTTACCAGATATCTAAATTCGGGATATTTGTACATTTGCAGCTTTTTCTGCTTTGGAATGCAAATTCCCTCATAAATTTGCACCATCCAGGCAAGTGTCTTCTACACTAGGGGACTTGGGGAGGGGGTGTCTGATTTTTTCTAAAATTAGAGCTACCTGTTGATAATCACTTAACTTCTGCATCTTAAATTGACCATTGATTAAAAAAAAAAGGATAGTAATACTTACGCTATTCACAGTGATACAATAGCTTTTATTGGTTGTCATTTTTTTTAACAATTTTTTAAAAAAATTTTGCTAGGCAACAGGGTTAAGTGACTTGCCCAAGGTCACACAGCTAGTAAGTGCTATGTGTCTGAGGCGGCATCTGAACTCAGGTCCTCCTGACTCCAAGGCCGTAGCTCTATCTACTGCTCCACCTAGCTGTCCCTTTAATTACTTTTTTTAATTGTAAAAGTAAAATCAATGCTTGTTACCAATAGTTGAGGAAGATATGCAACCTTTTAAAAATTTTAGATTATGAATTTCTAAAGTGGTGAGGGAAATATCTTTGGCGCTCTGCTTTTGAGTTGGGTGTTACAGAAGTAGAGAAAACAATCAGAACTTTAAAGAAATCTTACTATGTTTGAGCTTAACAAGTCTGACCATGTCACTTTCCTGCTTTAGAGCCTTCAGTGATTCCCTGTCACTTTAGAATAAAATACAGACCCCTCACCTTGACCTTTAAACTCTTTCATGATGTAGCTCCAACCCATCTTTCTGGCATTATCTCACATTACTTCCCTTCATAACACTCTGTGCTCAAGCCAATCTGACCTGCTTGCTATTCCCCCAAGCCAGCATTCTTTCTTCTGCATCCCTGCACTGATACAGGTTATCCATTATCCCAGAATGCACTCACTCTTCACTTCTACTAATTTACAGCTTCCTTCAAAGCTTAGCTTATGTGCTACCTCCTGTTGGAAGCTTTCCTTGATTCCTCTATTTCCTCATGAAAATCTTCTTTTCAAATTATCTTGAATTGACTTATATCTGTGTATTCCTCGTGCCAGAGCCTATTGGCATGGGACTCTCTTCTCACCGGTGGAGATGAATGACCTCTGTGAGGGTTGGGGTGGAGTTGGCAAAGATGGGAAAGCTCCAACCTTCTTCAGCCTTCTTCAGGACTATTCAAACTTTGAATTGCTTTCGGTGCTTCTGGACTCCAGCTTTGAGAAGAATGACAGTAGAGGCCAACCATACTTAGGTTGCTGAAGAAAAAGATTCTGGGTAGATATGAGAGGAGATATGATCATGTCCCTATCTCCAGCTTGCTGTACTAGAGACTTCAGGGAGTTTCGCTCTGGATGAGATCCAGTAATATCTCTCGGTTGAGCTATTAGCTTAATCCCAGTGAGAGAGCTCCTTCATTCTGTTTTATCTGGAGTGTATTCTCCTATGTATACTTTCTCTGATTTCTGTTTTGATATGATTTGGATAAGTGGATTTCTTTGTGACTTTACGTATTCATTGTGGAATTGGTATTAGATAGGAAAAAAACTAGCACTATTGGTTACAGTGCTTGGGTCCTCCTTACCCCCAATATAACGACACAATGATCAGAAATTAGAAGTAACCCAATTATTGTCCCCTAGACTAACAATGTGTAAAGTAGCAGATAGATATAATTCTAGGTCGGTACCTCCTCTCCCTGAGGAGAGCAGAGTGGTGGCCTCTGGGCCCAATTTTCTGCTTCTCCTCCTGGAAGAAATTAAAGCCTCCCTTGGAGAAGAGTGGGGGAAGAAGAGGCTAGAGATGTCTATTCTGCCTCCCTTTGAGCCACACAAGGACGTGGGAGGGGAGGGAACAGCCCCATGATACACATGGAACATTGCCCCACGTGGGGCCTTTCCTTACATCTGTATACATATATGTGTTGTATCCTCCAGTTCTGATAGGTAAGCCTTTAACTTTATTTAGTTGGGAGCCAAATCATCACACTGCTTCCTGCAGCACTGTTCATTATAACTGCATAGGAGGCTGGGTATTTAGCTGCTAATATTTCTCTGAAGTTTATAGAGACATTTCAGAATTTAAATAAAGTGTCAATTGTTTTGCTGTCTTGGAAGTGTTAGCAGTCCCTTAGGTAGAGAGTGTTGTGCCATGAATAGAACCTTGGACTAGGGGTTAGGAGACTTTGGTATCCCCATCCACTCTGGGAATGCTTGACCACATGATTTTGGCCAACTCATTAGCCTTCCTAGGCCCATTTACTTATCTTCAAAATAGAGTTGGAGTTATCTGATGGAAGGACAGCAAGTGAATAAAATGGGGTTTATCAATGTAATGGTGTAATACAATTAAGAAAGATGACCATAAAGAGCAATATAAGTACATAAACAAAATACTGTGAAACAGAAAAGCAGAATTATGATAGCAATTGTCTATATATATATATATTATATATATAAATGTCTATAATTCCTTCAACTATGTAAACAAAAAAAACTATATGTAAAAAGAGTTGAAAGGATGAAAGATTGCAAAGAGACAAAAGTTTTATTTAATCATAAAAATATACATTATGGTTAGGCTTATTTATATAACAGAATTTCAGAGTTGGAAATTCTACCTGTTAGTCTAATCTATGCATGAAAAAAGAATCCCCATTTATAACTTATCTAACAGATCTCTGCTTGAAGACCTCTGAAGAGAGGGAACCCATTACTTCTTGAGACATCCCATTCTACTTTTCAATAGCTCTAATTGTTAGGGAATTTCCCCTTATATCAAGTCTAAGTTTGTCTCTGGGACTTTGACCCATTGTCTCTGGATCAAATATCCTGATTTCAGCCTCGATTTTCTGTTTGACTCTTAAAGTCCTTCATAATCTGGCCCCTTCCTAACTTTCCAGTGTTTTCACTCATTTCTTCCCAACCTTCACATATGCTGCAATCCAGTGATACTAGCTTCCTGGCTTTTCTTCGCACAAGACACCCCATCTCTCTGCCTTAGAGAGCCGTTTTCCCTGGCTGTCCTCCATGCCTTGAATGCCCTCCCTCTTCATCTCTGACTCCTGGCTTCCCTGACTTTCTTCAAGTCTCAGCTAAAATCATTCCAGTTTCTGCAAAAAGCCTTTCTCTGTCCTCTTTATTGCTAGAGTCTTCACTCTGAGATTACCTTCCATTTACATGTATATACATAGTTTTTATGCTGTCTCTCCCTTTAGAATGTGAGCTCCTTAAGGGCAGGGACTGTTTTTGCCTTCCCTTGTATCCTCAGTGCTTAGCCCAGTGCCTAACACTTAGTGAGAACGTAATAAATACTTGAAGACTGCCTGATTGGGGCTAAACAAAGCAAGTCTTCTTACACAGCGGCTCTTCCAAAATTTAAAAACAGACATCACATCCTCCCTAAGCCTTCTCCTTCCTAAGTTAAACAATCCTAGTAATAGTAACAGTAATAATAATAATGATGATGATGATGATGATGATGATGATAGCTAACATTTCTATAGAGCTTTAAGGTTTGCAAAGTGCTTTTATAAATGTTATCTCACATTATCTTCACAACAACCCTGAGAGGTAGATGTTTATTGGGATAATAATTTTGCATCTGAGAAAAATGAGGTAGCTGGAGGTTAAAGACTTGCCCAGGGCCATGTGACTAATAAATGGATTTGAATTCAGGTCTTCCAGATTCCAGGTCCAGCACTTTGTCTACTGGGCCACCTAGTTGCCTTCACTATCTTTGCTTGAACCTCTCCAGCATATCCATGCTTTTCCCAAACTATGGCGCCCAGAACTGAACACGGTACACCAAATATGATCTGACCAGGGTAAGCAGGCAATCAATGAAGGCAAGAAGCATTGAGTTAGTGCTTACTCTGTGCCAGGCACTGTGCCAAACAAGCAAAAAGATCAGGCTATGCCCTCAAGAAGCTTACATTTGAATGGGGGAAGACAATCCATAAAAAGGAACTGAAAAGGATGAGTGTGGGTAGCAAAGTTGGGAAAATAAGAAACACAGGTGGGAATAGAACGAAGCAGGCCAGGCCTGGGCCAGAAGGAGTTCACCAATGGGAGAAAGAGGTTGGTATGATGGAAGGATGTTCCAGGGTGAGAAGGCAGCTGAATCATGGTGGCACAATATAGAACTATCACCTCCTTATTCCTGAACACTTTCTTAGTGTAATCCAGGAATGAATTAGCTTTTTGGCTGACATACAATACTGTTGATTCAATTGATTTATTGACTTACAGGCCATTTAAAAAAACAAAACCCAAATCTTTTTCAGACAAACTACTGTCCTACCATGTTTCCCCCCATCATGAACCTGTGAGATTTTTTTTTAACCTGGCTGTAAGACTTCATATTTATTCATCTATCCAATCATTCATTCATTTATCCGTCCATCCATCCAACCATTTGGTACACCATGTTAGGAGTTCAAGACGCCTTGGACTCTTTTTGCTAGGCAGCCAGTGGATTTTAGTGTTAAATTCATGCAGTGGCTAGATAAGACCAGATCTTCGAGGTCTAAGGGCCTACTACACAATACATACTTTATATTTACATGCCTGCCCCTCCTTACTCCCAACCCACAGGACCCTCTCAAGGAAAGGCGTCTCTAGGCCACGTGCCCCAGCAGAGGCGCGATAGCGCGTCTGCGCAGGTGTGGGCATGGATTGGGGGGAGGGGTCTTAGGGGCGGGGCCAGAGCACCCGGAACTTAGGCTCCGGAAGGGGAAGGGAGGAACCTTGTCTTGTAGCCGGAGCCCTGCCCGAGACTGAATTCCGGTCGCACCGGTCCGGCACCTCTCTCTCTGGTTTCACTGTTTCCACCCGGGCTCAGTTGGTGGACGGCTCGGCCGCCATCGAGTTATGGAGCCTGTGGGCTCCGGGGCCGGGCGCCTTCCCGGGTCTTTGGAGCAGCCCGCAGCCCCAGACAACCGGCTGTTTCTTGTGAAAGGTGCGCGCGGCAGCTGCGGGTCCCCGGGAGCCTTGAGCCTGGCCTGGCGTGGCCTGTCCTCCAGGCTCCCCTCCCTAGAGGACGAGCGGGTTGTGTTGGTGATTGTGGGAGGCGTGGACAGGGGAGGACCCTTGTGCGCCTCTCCCCCCGCAGACCCTCCCCTCAGCGTGGCTCAGCCCTGTCCCTAATCTTTGGACCCGCAGTCCGAGACTTCTCCGCTCTGAGCCTCAGTTTCCCCATCTGTAGAAGAACCAGATGATCTAAGGACCCTTTCAGCCAGCCCCGAAGCTCTTGGTGCTTGGGGGGGGGGCTGGTTTGGGAAGAGGAAGAGGGCAGGCAGCTCTCCATGTAACCTCCCCAAAGCCACCACCCCGGGCTGACGGGAGGGTCTGGGGTGCTGAAGGCACTTTAGGTGTAATCACAATGTCTCAAGTGCCGTCAACACTGTGAGTGTTGCAGCTATTGATGTATCCTTCTCTGCAACACGGGCCCAGAAAAATTAAGCAGCTTGCCCAAGTTCAAAGCACTACTAAGAGGCAGAACCTAGATCTGAACCCAGGGCTTCTGACTCCCCATCTAGTGCTTTTTCCATTAAACTTAGCTTTATTGCTTGTAGGATGAGCTTAGTTTAAAATACTTCTTTTAAAACATGGGGCTTTGCACAAATGTCACTGATCCTAATCAGTTGTAATTACTTTACATTTTCTCCTTTGCAGGATAGATGATTAACATTTCTGAGTTTGTTTTTTTTTTTTAATAAATGAGGGTAGAGCATGGCTTAATTTTTTTTGAAACTTTCTTGCTTATGCTCTTTTTGAGGTTATTAATTTTTTTTAATTTAATTTTTGGCAGGTGGAATTTTTCTTGGTACAGTTGCTGCTGCAGGAATGTTGGCTGGTTTTGTTACGACTTTGTCACTGGCTAAAAAGAAAAGCCCTCAGTGGTTCAATAAGGTTTGTGATCTGCTAAGTTAATTTGCATCTATTATTTTTGGTAAAATTTTGCTACGGGGAATGAGGATGGAGTACGATTTTTATTTTGATGACATTTCACATTGATTTAAGAGGTCTTTAGGGCAGCTAGGTGGCACAGTAGATAGAGCACTGGCCCTGGAGTCAGGAGGACCTGAGTTCAAATCCGGTCTCAGACCAGACACTTGACACTTACTAGCTGTGTGACCCTGGGCAAGTCACTTAACCTCAGTTGCCTCACCAAAAAAAAAAAAATCCAAACAAAAAGAGGTCTTTGAATGTATGCATAGAGTCTAAAATTCTTTTTTATTGCTGGTTTTAAAGGGAACAAGTATTAAGCATCTACTCTGTACCAGACATTTGCCACATACTTTGCAATTATTATCTCGCTTGATTTCTAAGTAAAAATAGTTAGAAGTGCATCCTTTTAAAAAATGGGGGTAAATGTATATCCTGTTTCCAAAGAGGATTTCAGTTCTGAATACAAGGTAGAGAGATGTTGTCTAGATATTTATAGTTAGGTGGATTCGGAATTGCTTAAAGGAATAGATCTGAAGATTAATAAGTTGATTTCAACTTTGATGAAGGTCTTGATTAGAGAGGCCTAAATTTCTGTCTTTTGCTGGGTGCTACTTAATATTTTTGTTAATGTCTTTGATGAAGACATAGATATGCTCATTAAATTTGCAAATGACATGAAGGGGTAGTCAACACATTGGGTGAGAGATTCAGGGTCCAAAGAGCTCTTGACAATTTAGAATGATGGGCTCAATCTAATTTGAAAAAATTTAGTAGAGGTAATTGTATCTATTTCTCAAATACAAGTTAGGTGAGAAGTGACAGGAGAGAGCATTTTATGTGAAAAATGATCAGAGGATTTTACTGGATTATCAGCTTCATATGAAATGACAGTATTACAAGGCAGTCAAAAAAAAGCTAACATGATCTTAAGCTTCATTAAGAGAGGTATTATGTCCGGAATGAGGGAAGTGATAGTATCACTGCATTCTGCCATGGTCAGACTGTATCTGAAGTTTTTCAATTCTGGATGCCACATTTTAGGAAGACAGTGCGAAGATGCAAGGTGATCGGAAGGGTAAGGGGATTAGAGAGACCATAAAAATTGGCTGAAGGAACTGGGGATGCTAGTGATATTAATAATACCTGGGGAGAAGAAGACTGGGATGAGGGGGAAGAGACAGCAGAGAGACAACTGTCTGAGTATTTGAAGGGTTGTAACATAGAAGAGGGGCAAGACTTGCTCTATCTGGCCCTAGAGGACAGAAACAGGAGCAATAGATGGAAGTCAGTTCTGTGCAAGGCAAAAAAATTTCTAACAATTAGAACTGCTCGAGACAAAAATTGCCTCTAGAAGCTGTGGGTTCTTGATCACCAGAGGGAAGGGGAGGTCTTTTTTTGGGTTTTGGGTTACTACTTTGTCAAAAATGCTGAAGAGGGATTTTTCCAGTTATGGATTGGACTGAATTAGAGGTGGAGAACCCTGCCACCTCAAGGCCTTTTAGGTCCTTGGGTGTGGCCTTTTGACTGAGTCCAAGTTTTACAGAACAAATCCTTTTACTAAGGGGATTTGTTCTGTGAAGTTTGGATTCAATTAGAGGGCCTCATTTGAGGACCCAGAGGGCCACATGTGACCTCTAGGTTGCAAGTTCCTTACCCCTGGACTAAGGGCCTTTTCAGTTGTGGGATTCTGTGCTACCTATCTTGTTTTAAAAGTTAAAAACTTTTTATGGTGAGTGAGATTCTATGGTTTTGTAAAGCATTAAAAATTCTTTTGGATAGCTAACTTAGATCTTGCTGCATTGTTAAGCCTATTCTTATCTGTCCTCACTAAACCAGTCTTCTAGCAAAGATGGATTATTTGGGGGGAAGAGTTGCCCAGCATACTGAGAAAATAAGTTCCTTGCCCATAATTAGTCAGCTTTTTCTGTCATGTCACATTGTTTACTCATTGAACTTGCAATCTAGTAAACCTTTGAGATCTTTTTCATAGGAACTGCTGAAACTTCTTCCACAGGTACCTTTTTATTTAGTACTTGAAACCGCATTTCATTTTGAGGCAGACATCATGGCGTTCAGAACTGGGCTAAGGCATGTGTTCACTCTATGCAAGACTTGATAATTATACTCTTAAGCATTTGAAAATTGGGCCCTGCTATGTCCCCTGGAGGTTTTGAACCATAACTACAATACTTGTATCTTGACTTTTTTGGTATTTTGAGATCTTTGATTTCATTAGTAGGGGTGAAACCTGTGGTATAGGTTGAAGCCTCTTCATATTTAAGGAGATAGTCTTTTTTTTATTTATTTATTTTGATTTATCAACAATCACTTCCATAAGCTTTTTTTTTTTTTGGCGAGGCAATCGGGATTAAGTGACTTGCCCAGGATCACACAACTAGTGAGTATCATGTGTCTGAGGCTGGATTTGAACTCAGGTCCTCCTGACTCCAGGGCTGGTCTTCTATCCACTGTGCCATCTAGCTGTCCCCCATAAGCTTTTGAGTTTAAAATTTTTTTCCCTCTCCCTCCACCCCTCCCCAAATCAGCACACAATCTGATATAGGCTTTACACATACATTCTATTAGATGTATTTTCACATTAGTGATGTTGTAAGGAAGAATTAGAACCAATAGGAGGTACCACAAGAAAGAGGAAACAAAACAAAACAGAAGAAAAAATGGCAAATAGTATGCTTCAATTTATATTCAAATCATAATTTGGTGACCAGCATTCTGGTGATGAGCCTCTTAAAGAAGCAAGAGAGTAAGCATTTACTAAGCATGTGCAACATGCCAAATACAGAGAGGAAATTATAGCAGCCTCAAGAAATATTTATAGATGTGTATACAAAACACACATAAAGTAAATTCTAGGTAACCTTGGAGGGGAGAACCAAGCAAGGGCTCCTGCAGAAGTTGGTGCTGGAGCTTCTTTGAAGGAAGCTAGAGATTGAGGTGAGGAATGAGAGCGTCCTAGGCATGGGGACAGCCCAAAGTCATGGAGGCAGGAGATGGGGTGTCGTGGGGGAGGGATAGCAAGTAGACTAGAGAGCGTATAGAGGGGAGTAACGGGAAAAAAACTAGGAGGGGAGCAGGGAACCAGTTTGTGAAGAGCCTGATAGCAGAATTTATAGTTGATCCTAGAGGTAATAGGGAGTCACTGGAATTTGTTGAGTAGAAGGGTGATGTGATTAGACATGTGCTTTAGAAAAATCACTCTAGTGACTGTGAATGAGGTCTAACACTTTGCATGTGTTATCTTACTTGATCCATACAACAACCCTGTGAGGCAGGTGTTATTATTATCCCCATTTTACAAATAGGGGACTGAGATTGAGAGGTTAGGTGATTTGTCCAGAGTCACACAGATAGTAAGTGGTTTAGATTCAGGTCCTCTGGATTTCAAGTCCAACCTTAAATACGACAACCAGCCCCAGAGGTGCTTATTACCTCCAGGATCAAATATAAAACCCTTATTTGGCATTTAGAGCTCTTCATAACCTTGGCCCTTCTGTCTTTCAAGTCTTCTTACATTTCAGTCCCATCTGTGCACTTTTCAATTAAGCAACAGCTGTTTTATTGATGTTCCTTGTACTCACAACTCCCATCTCCTGACTCCATGCTCTTTTGGAAGCCATTCACTGTGTTGGAATGCTCTCTTTATTCACCTCTGCCCCCTGGCTTCTTTAGCTTCCTTTAGAGACTCAGCTCCAATCTTATAACCCTCTCATTAATGCTACTGGACTTTAAAGCTTCTAATTCCTCAGACCAGCCTGTTCTCAAGGAGTCAGTGTTCAGATGAGTCTGGGATCCAGGTCTAACCTTACTTTTAATGGCTTTCAGGTACATGGTAGATTTTGTGGGTTAGAGTAGGAACTTAATCATCATTTATGGTAATTCTGTGGGAAAATGTCATGAGTTCCAAGCAGCTGACTTCTAAGTAAGCTTTTGAAGCACGGTCCATTCATAAACTGAGGTTATTGTATTTTTTAGGATGATGTTTAACTCCTTTAGCTTTTACCTTTCCTGGGGACTTTGGGAGACACTGATGTGATTTGCTATAAGGGAACAGAACCAGACTGGAACTGAAGAGACTGAGTTTTCTAGTCCTAATTCTGCAGTCAGTTAATTTGACTTGGGGAAATATCCTCCATGTATTCCCATTTACTGATCTCTCAGATGGGCATTATCCTCAACTTGGTACTAGTCAGTGGATTTAACTGCTGAAAAATAATTTGCTGTAAGATTATCTAGAGCAGCTAGGTTGGTGCAGTGAATAGAGTGGATAGACTCATTTTCCTGAGTTCAAATCTGGCCTCGAACACTTACTAGCTGAGTGACCCTGGGCAAGTCACTTAATCCTGTTTGCCTCTGTTCCTCATCTCTAAAATGAGCTCCTCTAAAATGAGGAGAAGGATATGGCAGCTACTCCTTTATCTTTGCCAAGAAAATCCCAATTGGGGCCACAAGGAGTCAGATATAGCTGAAAAACGACTGAGCAACAAAAATGTTATCCCGCAGTATCTTTTAATGAATAATAATTCAAATCATTTTTTGAAATAAGGGTGAATCATTCAAGAAATGCATATTTAGTAAGGTTTTAGATAAGATTAAACTTAAGCAAGGATATGGTTAGAGACTACTGAAGGGATAATCAATTTTTAACAGTAATAGTTTCTTTCACAAATGTAGAAAGAGTATTTTCTTCCATTCTAAGTGACTTTTAATTGAGAAATTAGGAAGGTTGAAAGAGTACAAATAGGTAATTTAATAAATGTTGCTTGATTGAAGGCTTATCTTTCTTTTCTAACCTATGAATAATAAAAAAGAAAAAGGTAAAGACAAAGTTAGCCTGTTAACATATTATTTTAAGTTTCTTTCATTGACCTGATTGAGAGAGTAAATTTTTTTTAAAGGGCCACATATATTTCATATTTGTAAATAGTTTAAAAATTTAAAAATATAGTAAACATAATAGCGTGTTTGTTGAAGGGAAATTTGAAAATACGTGTTTCTTGCTTTAGTTATAGAAATAATTTAGAAGTTTTGGCACCTGCTGAGTTAGGAAGACCTGGATTCAAAGCCTACTTCTAATACAAACTAGCTATGTGACCAGGGTAAGGTCCCTTAAGCTGTTAGTTTGCATTGTTGAAGACAAATTTTATAGTAGCAACTCATCACATTGAGGTTTGAATAAAAAAACCAGATCTTCCAAAACAATTGTTGTTCAGACATAAAGTTGGAAGGGATCTCTGAAGCCAGCTGGTCCACCTTCTTCATTTTATGTATTAAGAAATTGAGTCTAAGATAGGTTCAGTAACTTGTTTTGTGTCACAGGTCATCAGTGGCAAAGGTGGTATTTGAACTCACATTCTCTGAGTTAGGAGCCAGTGTTCTTTCCACTGTACTACCATCTCACCTCATACTGCCAGAGGAAAAAAAATCCAAACTCTCAGAATAGGCATTATTTATCTGTTGAATTGGAAGTGGCTGACTTCCCAGTAACTCCTCAAGTATCTACTTCACTTTTAGGCAGATAAAAGAACCAAATTATTTAGTTTCTGATGTGGCCGCAAGGTTGATCTGGAAAAACGAAACAAACAAAAAAACAACAAACTACGTCACTACTTTGTGTTACTTTTATAAAAATGAAACCTTTACCTACCTTGGAGATGAGAATTATGTTACAAACATTATATCATACAACAAAAATGTAAGTGAAATATGATTAAAATGTATCTTTTGAATTAGTGATTAATATCAGTTTGACTTAATTTAAATGTTCTCTAAAGATGAGATTGATGAGAGTTATTGAACTTTTGTTCTTAGCTTTGTCATTGACTTTCAATTAACTTTGAGTAAGTTGCTTAATGGTCCTGTCCTTTAATTTCTGTACTTGTATAAAGGATTATTAATTTTTGCCAGCTACTTCCTCAGAAAAGTATGGGTAAATATTCAGAAGATGAAATACATGCTAATATTGAGACAGAAATATATAATGAATATAGAGTTATTTACAAGAGAGTAACTCAACTATTTTAGCTTTGGGAAATGTAGTACAATATCCACAACATGCTTTGGGATTCATAAGTAACCTTTCTATGAAACTATATGCAAATATTCATTGTCTTATTAAGGATTTTTGATATTTCATTTAAATTCTAAAATAAGCTCTATAATAATGAAGGAAAATAGTTGTAGGGAAAATTGAATTGCCAAATAATTCTGATCAAAAAGATTGTAATCGGACACAAGCATCATACATATATCTTTTTTCTTGCTAGCATTTCAAATGACATTTCATTTTGAGAGTAGCTTCCTATTGCCTCCAGGAGCAAATACAAAATGCTCTGTTTGGCATTCAAAACCCATTGTTACCTCCCCCACTTCTACCTTACCAGTCTTTTTTTTTTTCTTGTCAAATTTTTTGTTGATGCTCTCTTCATTTTTTTATACAACTGTTATTGTTTGATTTAGTCAAACAGAATATTAATGTTTTTAATGTATTTATGTACAGACTGAATTCTGACCCCTAGAGAAATAATTAAACTTAATTTTCTAAAATCAGAATTGTGCCAGTGGTATTTACGCTTCCTCCAATTAATAATTTGGTTAATGGTTTCTACTTTTGGAGGGAAATGAGGCCAGTTGAGGAAACTAAGACACACATCTGTATGGTATCTATGTAACCATGCTGTAGGACCCACTATGCAGGAAAAGGAGGAGGGTGTCTATGTCATTCTTATTAAAAACAATTAAAAAGAGTTTAAGTATTAAGTAAATTATTAAAAAGTTTAGATCTGAGATTTTTTTTTTTTTTTTTTTGGCTAGGCAATGGGGTTAAGTGACTTGCCCAGGGTCACACAGCTAGTAAGTGTTATGTGTCTGAGGCCGGATTTGAGCTCAGGTCCTACTGAATTCAGGGCTGTTGCTCTATCCACTCTGCAGATCTGAGAATTTTTAAATGTAGATTTAGCAGATTTTGACTCTTCTAAAACAAGTTAAAATCTGTACTCCATTTTTCTACTATAATTCCAAGTGGCAGAAATATTTTCTTTTTTTTAAAAAAGTTTATATTTATGTCTTTTTTATACATGACCGTAGTTTCTCCCAGTAGTCCTCTCACACTGCCTTCCAGAGAGCATCCCTTGTAACAATTATCTTCTTTTTTTTTTTTTGGTGAGGCAGTTGAAGTTAAGTGACTTGCCCAGAGTCACACAGCTAGTGAGTGTTATGTATCTGAGGCCAGATTTGAACTCAGGTCCTCCTGACTCTAGGGCCCGTGCTCTATCTACTGCGCCACCTTGCTGCCCCAACAATTATCTTTTTAAAAGAATGTAAATTTATTATATTTTTTAAAAGCATAACTGAGCAATACATCAAAAAAAAGTCTGAAAATAAGTGCCACGCTTGGTGGTCCTCACACCTTTGTCAAGGAGTGGGGTGAGAATGTCTTCTTCTATGTCTTCTTTCAAGGCATGCTTGTTCTTTATAATTTTGCACTATTCACTTTTGAGTGTGTGTGTCTGCAGTCATTGTGTAGATATTGTTTTCTTGGTTCTGCTTACTTTGCTATGCATTACTTCAGGTAGCTCTTTCCATGCTTCTCAGTATTTATCACAGTGATTATTTCTAATAGCACTACATTCATATACCACAGTTTGTTTTGCCATTCCTCAATCATCTGTTTTGTTTCCAGGTCTTTGTTATTACAAAAAATATACTGTAAGTATTTGGGGGATATGGAGACTTTCCTCTTACCTGTGGTTTCCTTTGGAGTATAAGCCTAGTAAGGGAATCTCTGGGTCAAGGGATATGGACATTTTAGTCTCTTTATTTGTGTAATTACAGATTTCTCTCCAAAATAATTGTATCAATTTATAGGTCCCCCAACAGTGGACCAATGTACCTGTCTTCATACAACCCTTCCAAAGTTGACTATTGTCATCTTTGCCAATTTACAGGGAGTGGGGTGAACCTCTGGGTTATTTTGATTTACATTTCTTTTATTATTACTGATTTGGAGCATATGGTTATAGATAGTTTGCAGTTCTTCTTTTGAGAACTTTTGTTCATATCCTTTGACTGCTTATTGGGGAACAGTTTTTGGTCATATATTTATATGTAATATATCTGTTAATTGTTTTTATACCTTGGATATCAAACCTTTATCAGAGAAGTTTGATACAAAGATTTTTCTCCCCATTATGCCTAGATGTAGTAGTCATTTCCCATTTTTATCCTAGGTGTAGATTGATCCCCAAATATTTTATGCATTTCTTAGTTATTTGGAATAGAATTCCCTTACCATTATTGACTCTTGAATTTTGTTATTATATGGAAATGCAGTTGATTTTGGAAGGAAGGAAGGAAACAAACATATGTTAAGCATCTACCATGTGCCAGTCATTGTCATATATGATTTATAAATGTCTCATTTTATCCTTAAAACAATCCTGTGAGGTAAGTGCTATTATCCCCAGGAAACTGAGGCAGATAGAGGTTAAGTCCAGTGTCACATAGCTAGCACATATTTGAGATGGGATTGGACTCAGGTCTTCCGGATTCCAGATTCAGTACGCTAATCACTGTAATACCTAGTGCCTAGTTATATTTTATAGCCTGCAGCTTTGCTGAAGCTATTAATTGTATCATTTATCTTTGCTGATTCTCTGGAATTTTCCAGGCACATATCAGCATATCTTCTGCAAATAGAGATAGTTTTATTTCTTCTTTACACCTTTGAATTCTTTCTCTTGTCTTATTGCTACTGCTGTCATTTCCAGGACTGTATCAAATAATCATGAGAAGAGTGGGCATTCTTACTTTACTCCTGTATTTATTGGGAAAGGTTCTAGTGTATTTCCATTGCATGTGATGCTTGATTTTGGTTTTAGATAGATACTTTTGGTGAAATAAAAAAAAAAGTTCCCTTCTTGATAGGTTTTTAGCATAAGTAAGTGTGGTATTTTGTCAAAGGCTTTTTACAACTATTGAGATAATTGTGGTTTGGAATGGTTTTGTTTCTAATACAATTAAATGTGCTGATTGTTTTTCTAATGTTGAACTATCCTTGCATCCTTAGTAAAAATCCACCTTGGTCCTAATGAATGTAGCCTGTTAAACAGGATTTTATTTAAATTTTCTGTTGGTGTTCTATAGATCACCAACAGATGGACTAGATTCTCTAAATCAGTACTTTTCTTCCTGCTTTCACTATTTCTGAGCAGTTTTTCTCAATGATTTCCTGAAGTGTGGTATTCAGGTTTTCATTTTCAGAGTGTTATTTTAAAATTTTTTTCTTTTTTTATTAACCGACTTTGCAAATATATGAACTAGATGGAGGGTTGTTTTTCTTTTTCTTTGCATTTCTCGTACTTTGCACACTGCTGGACATAAAGTTAGTGCTCGATGGAGAGGCCCAGTTAAAAACAACACCACCACCCAGTTACCTTGTGGTGAATTCTTTGACTTCACCTCTTTCAGCTAGATGGCTTAGTAGATAGAAGGTTGGACTTGGAGTAAGGAAGTCATGAGTTTGATCTCACCACAGACACTAGCTGTGTGACCCATGGGAGCTCACTTAACATCACTCAGCTCCAGTTTCTTCATCTGTAAAGTGGGGATAATAACAGCACCTACCTCACAAAGTTGTTGTGAGGATTAAATGAGATAATATATGCAAAACACTTCACAAACCTGCAAGTGCTATGGAATTGCTAGATATTATTGTATTATTTAGTTTCGTGGGTAGAAAGCTGTCCTTAGAATAACCTCTCACTTAACCATTTTCCCAGGTGGTATAGTGGATAGAACACCAGACTTGGCATCAGAAGGATCTAAATTTGAATCCTGGTCAGATACTTATTAGCTTTGTAACTTTGGACAAGTCACTTAACTTCCCTAAAACTTAATTTCCTCATCTGTAAAGCGTGTTCAGTGGCCTCTAAGGTCTCTAATATCTCTAAGTCTGTGATCCTGTGATTCTTACTCTTAAATTCTTACTCTTGGATTAATTTTCCTCTTATTTCTATCATTCTTTCCGATTCACATTGTTCTTACTATTCTGTTTTTGTTTCCAGGGAATTACTGCCACAGCTGCTTTACCGGAGAGTGGTTCTTCTCTTGCCTTGCGAGCATTGGGTTGGGGCTCACTTTATGCATGGTGTGGAGTTGGTGTAATCAGTTTTGCAGTCTGGAAAGCTTTAGGAGTTCACAGTGTAAGTAGCATCCGTATTTTTCTGACCTAAGTCTTAGCATGCACAGTCACCATATCTGCTGCAGATTTTAAGAACCTTAGCCAATTTTACCGTTTTCCCTCTAGCACACATTCATACACAGAACCCACTGAATGCTGAAGAACTTGGCTAAGTTCTCACTAATGCTCTTTGCACATTAAACTTATTTAAGACAGTGATTTAAATAATTGAATATAATATGTAACATGATAAAATAACCCTTTTTAAAATTTTAATTTATCTTACAACAGGGGAGTTAGATGACCTAGGTTCTAGCCCTATTTCTGACCCTGTGTAATCCTGTGATCTTGGGCAAGCTGCCTAACTTCCCTAGGCCTCAGTTTCTTTATCTGTTAAATAAGGTACTATATATCGGGAGTTCTTAACCTTTTTTTATCATGGACCCCTTTGGCAATCTGGAAAAGCCTCTGGTCCCTTTCTCAGAATAATGTTTTTAAATAACTTAAGGGAATGCTCTGTTAAAGGTTAGTGAAAATAAAGATGTAATTTTTTTCTCCTTAAAGTTCACAGACCCCCTCCTACCCAGAAATCCAAGAACCCGTGGACTTGGTGAATTTTCACATCTCTCAGTTATAAAATTCTACGAAGTATGCCACTTGGTTTCAGATTTCACAAGCATACTTTTTTTTTAAGGCAATTGGGGTTAAGTGACTTGCCCAGGGTCACATAGCTAGTAAGCGTCAAGTGTTTGGTCTGAGGCCGGATTTGAACTCAGGTCCTCCTGACTTCAGGGCTGGTGCTCTATCCACTGTGCACCTAGCTGCCCCTCACCAGCATACTTTAAAAGTAAGTTAAGGCATTTATAAATCATTGAAAAAATTTCACATTATTAATGATCTTTAAGACGTACAACTTACTTATTTGATAAATGAACCTAAGGCGATGTAAGAAGTTTTTTTTGTTTAAGTAAGTAGAAAGAGTTTCATAGTTATTCTTTCATGAAAAATACTCTTTTTAATTTTCTGCAGTTGGAATTTAGGATAAAAAAAAGTAAAAGAGTTCTAGATGTAACCACAACAGGTTGTCAATAGTTTTCTCTAAAAGACTGTGCAAATTTTATATATAGATGTGAATAAAATGAAATTGTAAAATGATTTTCATAATTCCTGTTTTCTATAAACATTGCTGAAAAGAAAAGAAAAATCTCCCCTCAAAAGTCATATTGTTATAAAATTACTTAAGTTGTTCCATGACTACATGATCCTTATTACTGATGCTTTTAATTTAGTTTAAGATGGGGTAAACATTTCCAAGTTGATGGCCTGCCCCCCCCATAGTCTTTGAAACCGATTTTTTTATTTTTAGAGATTGTGTGATTCTAGGTAGTCACTTAGCCTCTGAAGATCTTAGTTTTTTCATCTGCAAAATGAGTATGTCAGGCTAGGATATTCCTGAGGCTCCCTATAGTCCACGAGTTCAGTAATTATGTGAAATTCCTAAATCACCGTTTTCCCTCTTGAATCCATCCTTTTTAGCACTGCTGGAATAGTCTTTGTTAGACACAGATGTGGTCGTTTTACTCCTTGACTTAAAAATACTTAGTGCCTCACTTGCCTACTGAGTAAAGTTCAGACTCTCGTTCTTGGCATTCTAGACCTTTGATAACTTGGTGTCAGCCTTATGTTGTATCTCTTATTATTTTGCCCTCAGTGTACCTTAAATTCCAACTCTTTATGCTGGTCCTCCTGCCTGGAATGGCCTCCTTCTCTTTGTCATTGAATTTCTCTTCATTCTGTAAAGTCCAACTCAGATGCCATTTCCTCCATGAAGCCTTCTCTGACCTCCTTGGTTGGTAACAACTTTCCCCCTTGAAGCTTAAATAACACTTTGTTTACAACTCTTTAATGCATTTATCATACGATAATGTAAGAGCTATCGGCTAATAGTGTTAGCTGTTCTCTAGGCATCAGTTTGTTTGCTTATTCCTTTCTTCTTCCTTTTCCAAATGAATAGAAATACATCAAATAATCCATTAACCAAAACAGGTTACCTCAGACTCATTCATGTTACAGAACCATTGAGAAGCTGCCTGACAGAATATACAGCGCTGGACTGGGAGTAAGGGAGACCTGGATTCTGATTACCTCTGATCCCTACTAGCTGTGTGATCCTGGGCAGGTCACTTGCCCTCTCTCTAACCTTATTTTTCTCATCCCCCAAATGAGGACAGTTATATCTATGGGACTTACCTTACAGGGTTGTGAGAATCAAATGAGATGGTATGCATCACGCACTTTGCTCACTTTAAAATGCGTGTGTGTGTGTGTGTGTGTGTGTTGTTAAAGCAGACAGTAAGATTTCTGTCTGTGATCACTTACAGTCCGAGACTCTCAGAACAATAATTGTAAATACACACAGAGGTAGTGTGGTATAATGGATAGAAAGCTGGACCTGGAGTCAGGAGGACGTGGGTCCAAATCCTACCTCTCTTCAGCCCTGCTGTATTACTCTGGGCACATTATTTAACCTTCATTGCTCCTGGCAGCTTTCTAAGAA
The DNA here is from genome assembly GCF_900497805.2 of Vombatus ursinus. Classification (NCBI taxonomy): domain Eukaryota; kingdom Metazoa; phylum Chordata; class Mammalia; order Diprotodontia; family Vombatidae; genus Vombatus; species Vombatus ursinus. The sequence continues at coordinate 20,006,951 of NW_020954953.1, read as the reverse complement.
TGGAAGATATAGAACAGGTACTGATGTGCTTCCTTAGAGAGAGTTCTCTGTATCAGTGAAATCCCAAGTCCATTCAAGAAACATACACGTTTATCAGCACAGTTATTTATTCAGTCCCTTCTGGAGTGTTTCCTCGTGCCAGCTGTTCATCCTTTAACTGTCATCCTTCCCAGGCTCTACCTTCATCTTCCTGTCTCTTTGACTTTTTCATCTGTCTCCTTTCCCTTTTTATACCTCATTTTCTTCCTCTCAGTTTGCTTTTTCACCTCTTGTATTCCATGTGCTCATTCTCTTTCTGCTCCATGCTGAACTACCCTCCCTGGCTGTTGCTCTTTTTGTCTCCCTTGATTTCCAACCCCTGAACCCAGGTCCTTTCTGTCTTTGCTTTATTTCCCTATACTGTGTTCACTTTGCTCAA
>NW_020954953.1:19943393-20006523 GCF_900497805.2 Vombatus ursinus | reverse complement strand
GTGTGTGTGTGTGTGTGTGTGTGTGTGTGTGTGTGTGTGTGTGTGTGAACTCCTGTGATTAATTTCTGGCCTCTAGTATCCTTCATCTTTTATCTCTCCCTCATTCTGCTTGTCCACATTCCTTCCTTGTTTTTGTTCTGTCCTGAGTGGTTCACTTTAAGCCTAGCACTTTGAGCTGCTACTATAGCTTTGATTGACCAAATTCCTCACCTAGGCTTGCTCATGAGGTCCCTACTGTACATTCCTAGATATATCAAACTAAGGTATTATAGAGAGATACAGTTCCTGAATTTCAAAAATGTAAGACAGTTACTGTGATTCTTAGCAGCTCCCTCACGTGCTAGTTAGCCTCATTTGATCGGAATATTTCTTTGATTGCAAAGAATGACAATATTCTTGAAAATGTGGTAGCTAACATGTTGTCTTAATGCCTTATGAATACAAGCTTTATAGGCAGAATCTATCATGCTACTCGCATCTTATATATGAAGCAATAGAGATGCACCTGCAGCTCCATTTCTACTGTTCCTGATGAGGACAAGTGGCCAAATCAAAGCCCAACTTGGCCAAATATATCAGCAGAGCCCCTGGAACTCAGAGTTCCACGGACAGAAGTACTTCCAGGCACATCAACTAACTGGGATTAGGCCTAGAGTTAATAAAGGAATTAATAAAGGCCTGACTTTTTTGTCATGTTTTTGCAAGAGAATAATGTATTTGTCCAGAGTAGTCAGTTCTAATAATCTCTCTGGTCAGTAGATACATTTCATTATAAAAAATTTTAAGCATTAATATAAAATTGTCATTCTTTAGTCTTTGTTTGATGTAAACAGAATTATAATGGTAGAGGTTTGCCAAAATGGTTATTTGTCAGTTATTCATTTGAGATTTTTCTTGCTTAGCAGTTTTATTATATAATGCAAATTATTCTGAAGGTCATAATAGCCCTAATTTTGTTCTGCTGTCCCCTCAGTTTCACCCGGGAGTGTAAAATGAATCTGTGTGAATAGTCTGAGCCCTTGCATTAGAAACTAAGAAATACCTAGAAACACCAGTTTTTTGAAAAAAATTACTCAAAAGTGATTTGAAGGCTAATTCATGTCAAACTAGAATGACTAATAAAATAGATTTTAATATCCTCTGCTGTCACATTGGCAGTATCAGGAGCATCTCTTTTAAAACCATCAAATCTTTTATCTACATAGACTTTTAGAGATGGAAGGGATCGTGGTTAACCTCAGTAAATTTATGACCTTATTTGGCAGGAGTTCTTATCTTGAAGTCTGTAAATTTGTTTTAAAAATATTTTAATAACTATTTCAATTTATTTAGTTTCTTTCATAGTACTGTTTTTTTTATTTTTTTGCATTTAAAAACACTTCTGAGAAGAGTCTTCACTAGACCCCTAAAGGGGATCTATGATGGGGGAAAAAAAAAGGTTAAGAACCCCTGATGAATAGGAATCCTTGACACATGGTCACCTAGCCTTTGTCTGAATACTTCTGGTAATGAGGAACTCACTGTTTCATAAGGCAGCTTAATACATTTTTGGATAACTCTAATTGTTAGAAAGATCTTCATTTTATAGAGCTAAAATTTGTCTTCCTGGAGCATCTATTCATTGGTCCTAGTTCTTTCCCTTGGGACTACTTAGAAAAAAGTATGTTCTCTCTTCTGGTATTCTTTTTGGTACATATTTATACGTGCACATATTTTCTCCCTTTACAGGATGTGAGCTCCCTGAGGGTAGGAACTATTTGATTTTTTGTCTTTGTATCTCTAATGCCTCGTAAGAATGTCTGGAACATAGACTCAATATATGCCTGTTGATTAATTGAATCACCCTGTACGTGGGTAGGTACCATCTATAAAACATAAGATACCATTAAAGAAAAAGTTAGCTCACCCTTCACTATTGTTCCACTTTCCATTCAAGCTCTGTACTCCTGTCTTTCCTCTCCGCTCTTACTCAGTTTGTATCTTCTCCTCTCAAGAAGTCAAGCAATGCAATGCAGTGATTTAAAAACACAAATAGTGTCCACTTTAAATTCTGCGCACTTAACATGTAATTTTTGTCAGTAGTACTTACCTATTCATTCACAGTAGCAGTCTACCCCTTTTAGGCAGTGAATTGAGAATTGTTTTTTTTTTTAGTAGCAAGATGATGGAGTATATTTTCACCATTGCTTTTTGGCAGTGTGGTTCAATGCCTAAAATTTAATTCAGAGCAACATCACAGTATAGCTGTAATTTATAATGAAATAAATATCAGATATCATAACAAATATTCAGGTTGTAATGTAACAAACAAACACAACAAACAAAATATAACCAACATAACAAAACTGTTTTCATTTTAAAAAATTAATCTGTCCTTCCCACTATCTCCCTCCACTCCCTCATTGAGGAAATAACAAAAAAAAAACAACTTGAAAAATAAACCCCTAAATACATGGCTGTATTTTCAAGTTGAACGTGTCCGAAAACACATCTCTCTCTGCATTTTATGTTCATCACATCTGTTAGGAGGTGAATGATGTTTTTCATCTTTATTCTTTTGGCCCTGTGATTTATCATATTGATAAAAGTTTTAAAGTCTTTCGAAGTTGTTTTTCTCTGAAATGTTACTGTGTAAGTTGCTCTCCTAGTTCTGCCCACTTCTCTGTGCATCAGTTCATAAAAGTTGTTCCAGTTTGTTCTGAAATTGTCCATTTCATCATTTCTTATGACACAATAATATTCCATTACATTCATAAACCACCAGTTGTTTAGCCATTGTTTGGCCACTAGCATTTGTTTAGCCATCATTCCTCAAAAGGATATCCTCTTAGTTTGCAATTGTTGTATATCATGAAAAGAGTTGCTGTAAGTATTTTTGTATATAGAGATCCTTTTCTCTTGTCTTTCATTTCTTTGGGGGTATAGGCCTAGTGGTATAACTTGGATCACAGGGGATGCTTAGTTTGGTAACTTTCTGGGTACAGTTCCAAATTGCTTTCTAGAATGGCCGGACCAATTCACAGGCCCACCACAGCCCCTTCAACATTTTCATTTTCCTCCTTTGTCATCTTTGGCAGTCTCATGGGTGTTAGGTGTGCTCTAGGGTTTTTAACTGAGGTTTCTTCCTCCTGAGATCATTTTAGTTTTAGTTCTTTTTGCTTATGTTCCCCTTTTGCTCACTTTCTGACTCCTTCCTTTTTGATGGTATTCCTCCTGGGCCTAGACCTCAAAGCTGGCTCAGCCCTCTCTTATGTTGGGGAGTTCATTTTCTGCCAGCCTCAGTTCGTGCCTTAAGAACTTCCTGGGGGGACAGAAATGGGCTCAACTTTGAGCCTAGTGTAGCCCTACCCTCATGCAGGCTGGTACCTTGTCTGAGTGTCTTCTGTCCTTTGTTCTCTGGCTGAGTTCTGCATCCTCTGGCAGAGCATGCTTCTGCTTGCCTGTATTAACCAGAGTTGAGATTCGCTTGTTACCTCAGCATGGTGGGATGAGGACATGGGTAGGTTGTGCTGGCAGACAGTGAGGCAGCATCAGGGACATTTCTGAGCAGATCCCAGAGCACAAGCCAGAAGGCTGGGTTTTGTGGCCTGCCAGAGCATGGGGTCTTGTGGTGGGATTTGCTGAGTAAGCAAGTAATAGATTAAGTTTCTTCTTTGCTGTCATAAAGTTGTTACCTTGTTAGGTTTCTTAATGTCCTGGTTTGTGGAGACAGCTGTAATTCCTTTTCCTCTGGCACTTACCTCTTTTGGAGGAGTGTTTGGGAATCAGTGAGCATTGTAGAAAAGGTGTAGTCCTCCATCATTTGGTCACATAACCTATATAATACTTTGTCACTGGCACTCCATCTAGTAGTACAGGTCTCAACTGGTTTATGTTCTCTTCCCCTGTGCAACTATCCATATTCTCTAAATCCTCCACAGGGGGGCCATCCAGAGTTCTAGGACTGCTCTCTGGTCTCCTGACATTGTGTGGGTACAATGGATTGTACAGGCAGTCTGTTGTTTAGGTCAGGTTCTTGACCCATGTGACCAGCCCACTTTATTTTCTACTCTTACATTTCTCTAATGACACACCTTTTATGTCACTTTTTTTATGTTTTTGGTTAGGCAATAGGGTTAAGTGACTTTCCCAGGGTCACACAGCTAGTAAGTGTTATGTGTCTGAGGCTGGATTTGAACTCAGGTCCTCCTGAATCCAGGGCTGATGCTCTATCCACTGCGCCACCTAGCTGCCCCCTATGTCACTTTTCTTGAGCAGTTCTTTACTAGTAATCACACAGTGAGAAAATTTAAATTTCAATTCTTTCTCCACACAGATGCATGGAAATCAGTGGGCTTCAAGTTTTCACCTTTTGCTCAAGAGGGTATTTATATATGTATATATGATAATTATGATATTAGAGAAAGGGAGAGATATAGTTGTCTATGGTCAAACTTTATCAACACTCACCACTGTTTCTTAGAAAAAAATCATTTTGAGTAAGGAAAACATGTTTAATATACAGTCACTAGCATATAGTTAGAAATGGGACAGGTCTACGTATACAAGGCAAGATAGAGAATTGAGGCACTCTGGGGAGTAATTCACACAGTAAACCTAATTATATTACAGTGTGAAATTGCTGACTTGAGGTTGTAATGTAGATCTAGCTCAAGGAAAAGTGCCATCTGATGACTGACCTGGAGAGCACTTAATAAAAAAAAAAATACTTCCTTTCACTATCTTAAACCACAGCTACATCTGCTGGCCAAAAAAGGAAGTAAGCACATTTCTTCAAGTCCTTTAAGACTGTTCTTTTTCCTATTCTTTTTCTATTTTGGCTTTGCTTTCTAATTTTTTTTTTTGTGCAGAACAGTTCATCTGAGATAGGTCATATGAATTTATTGATGGTCCCTAATATGTTTTACCAACTTCTCACTTAATCTTAATTAATCCATCAAAAAAGAATCATTTATTAAGTACCTTTTGAAAATTAATTTATTTTTAGTTTTCAGCAATCAGTTCCATAAGCTTTTGAATTTTAAATTTTTCTCCTACCTCCCTCCCCAAGATGGTGTGTAATCTGATATAGGCTCCACATACACATTCCTATTAAACATTTTCATATTAGTCATGTTGTAAGGAAGAATTAGAACCAATAGGAGGAACCACAAGAAAGAGGAAACAAAACAAAACAGGAGGAAAAAATAGCAAACAGTGTACTTCAATCTGCATTCAAACTCCATAGTTCTTTCTCTTTATGTGGGTAGCATTTTCCATCATGAGACCTTTGGAGATGTTTGGAGATCCTTGCGTTGCTGAGAAGGGCTAAATCTGTCAAAGTTAGTCATTGAACAACATGGCTGTTACTGTGTAAAACGTTCTGGTTCTGCTCACTTCTCTCAGCATCAGTCCATACAGGTCTTTCCAGGTTTTTATAGCACAATAGTATTCCATTATATTCATATACCACAACTTGTTTAGCCATTCCCAAGTTGATGGGCATCCCCTCAATTTCCAGTTCTTTGCCACCAGAGAAAGAGCTGCTATAAATATTTTTGTACATGTGGGTCCTTTTCCCATTCGTATGATCTCTTTGTGATACAGCCCTAGAAGTGCTATTGCTGGGTCAAAGGGTGTGCACATTTTTACAGCTCTTTGGGCATAGTTCAAAATTGCTGTCCAAAACTTTCTAATTTTTTTTTTTTAACACTTATGGATGTTTCTTTCAGTGGATTACAGATATTTCGATTTCTATTTTTCAGTCATTTATTTTAATAAGAGCTTACTGAATAAAAGAGCTAGTGGAAACTATAAATCAGATCCTGTGTTTTCATTTGCACTTCTTAAGAACTCCTTTAAACAATTAGTCAGTAAGTGTTTCGTGTGGACCTACTGTGTGCCAGGCACTGTGCTAAGCACTTGGGATACAGAAAAGGCACCTAGCCATGGAACTTATACAAACAAGTTGTGGACAGGATAAATAGGAAATAATCAACAAAGGGAAGATTGGGAAAGGCTTTCTTTAGAAGATCGGATTTTACTTGCAACTTGAAAAAAGCTAAGTCAGGAGGCAGTGATGAAGAGGGAGAGTGTTCTATGCATGGAGGACAGTCAGAGAAAATGCCTATAGCCAAGAGATAGAATGTCTTGTTCCTGGAACAGCCTGGAGGCCAGTGTCACAGGATTGAAGAATATGTGTTGGGGAGTAAGTTGTAAGAAGACTGAAAGAATGGAGGGTTTGGGGTAAGGTCATAAAGGGCTTTCAACACCAAACAGGATTTTGTTTTTGATTCTGGAGGTGATGGGGAGCAAGTGGAGTTTATTGAGTAGGGAGGTCAGATCTGGGCTTTAGGAAAATCACTTTGGCAGCTGAATAGAAGATAGACTGGAGTAGGGAGGGATGTGCGTCAGGCTGACCCACCAACTGGCTGTTGCAGTAGGCTAGGCAGAAGGTGATGAGTGCTGCACCAGGGTTGTGGCAGTATCAGAGGAGAGAAGGAAAGTATGTGAGAGATTTATCAGAGGTGAAATCGATAGGACTTGGCAACAGATTTGGTATGAGAGTGAGAGACAGTGAGGAGCTGAATACAAAGCCTAGGTTTTGGGCCTGGGGAGTGGGAGAATGTGGTGGTGCCTTTGACAGTAATAGGGAAGTTTGGAAGTGCGGAGGTTTAGAGGGAAAGAAATTGAGTTGTTTTGGACATAGCGAGTTTAAGATATCTGCTGGACATCCAGTTCAAGTACAATTAGTACAGATTAATTACCTGATTTATATAGATGAGGAAACTGAGGGTCAGAGGGGTGCATCATATTCAAATTCACAAGCTAGTTAGTGGCGGAGCTGAAACTCGCACCAAGACTTAAGCCCTAAACCAGGGGTGGGGAATCTGCCGCCTTGAGGCCACCAGTCTGAGGCCAAATTTTACAGAACAAATCCTTTTATTAAGGGATGTGAAGTTTGGATTCAGTCAAAGGGCTATATTTGAGGACCCAGAGGGCCATGTGTGGCCTCAAGGCCGCAGGTCCCCACCCCTATCTGATACCTAAGTCCTTTTTGTTTTTACTACATTTCTAGATGCGAGAATGTCTTCTCATCGTAACTATTTTAAAAATAATTAATCAGTATATTTCACTTTTAAAAGCTTTAAAATGGGCTACAGTGAAAACTTTGGCTTTTAATTAATGTTATATAACTGCAATTTCAGTAACTTATTTCAGTTGGCTCTTCTGCCATCAAAGTGTTACAGTAGATACAGCTCCCTGAAGGCATAAATGGTGGTTGTAACTTCATAATTTTCAGCTGTACCTAGAGCTTTGGTATAACTATTTTCCTTTTATGCAGATTTTAATACATCATCCCACAGTTAGTGACACTTGAAAATATTTCTGGAGTAGTTTATGTTTGTTTATTTAACTGTCTGGAATAGCTGAAATAGGGTGCATTCTTCTGTCAGTTTTAAGGAAGCAAATTACCAATGCAATTATTAAGATGTTGAAATGATACATTCTTTTGGACCTAGTCTGGCATTACAATCTGTTTCTCAGATTAATGCCCCCTACAAAATGTAAGTTCGTATCATTTTCACTGCTAACATTTATTGAGAATATGATTGGAAATTATAAAGACACAATTCATGCCTTCTGGAAGAACTGTAATTTATAAAACCTTGATGATAAAAGAGAATGTGAAATAAAGAACTGAGATAATTTCATAATATATTTCAACTTATTTTAAAACTTTAAAATTATTGTGAAATACTAGAATATTATCTCTGACATTAAGAAAAATATTTTAGAAGTAATGTTTTCTCCCTGTTATGTGATATATACTTAACCTGCTTGCTTTATGGGCCCTCTTGAATTCATTGGTGGTTGTTTTTAAAACAAAACATTGTTGGAATCCTTTTAAAACAAAAATAGTTTCACAGAAATAGTTTTGGTGACTGTGGAATGTGATGTAATTATAAAGTAATGATATTGATTTTCATATGTGGCTAGTTGATTTGATCTCTTTATCTTAAAATCTTATCTTGTGAGAGAGGCAGTGTGGCATAGCAGAGAGAAGGTTGACCTCCCAGTCATGAAGACCTACCTTGGCCAAGTCTCTTAACTTGTCAGTACTCTAGGCAACATTCTAAAACTATAAATTGTAGCAAAGATGTTGACCTGTATCAGTAAGGGGTAGTTCCTCCTCCGGGAGTTTGCTCTGTCAATGAAGTCACAGATCCAATCCCCATCCCCCTTTACTGTGGATAACTATTATAACATCATTTACTTTACCATGGCATTGTTGCTTTTAAACTTGGAGATGTCACAGAAGAAAACCAGGACTAACAATCTTTTCCTGTCTTAAAAAGATTTTTCCATATATGTGTATATATGGAAAAAATCTATGTATGTTCTAACTATCTTACTATGATCTGTAAGTCTGGGAACTTCCAGGATCTGATCACTTAGCCATATAACACAGAAACTCCATTGTCTCAAATCATTCAGCTAACCAAACTCATAGGGGGTTAATCAGCAAACCTGAATGCCAATTTATTATTTTACAATGAAACAGTTTAACAATAATTGCTACTGGAATATTTGTGACAGCCTGTAGTAAATGTGTTTCCCAGTAGGAAATCATCCATAGAAAGCCAATTTATGCTTTAAAGGTTGCTTGAATGGTGTGACATTTTCCCATCTTTTTAGTTTGTGCTGGCAAAGCCAACTCTCAAAAGACTATTTGTTTTTTTCTAAGCTTTGTGCCTAGAAGGTAATTTGTCACCCAGGTGAGCAGTGGTGCTTGAGTCGTGGTCATGAGATCTAAATAGCTATGTAAAACATAAGCATGGATAACTAAAACAAGATTATAGAATGCTTTTGCAAATTAGAGTTGTTGTTTTCTACTAAAAACTTAATTTAACAAAATATTATTGTTTGTTAATGACTATTAGCATATTATTTTTAATTGATAAGGTTTAAAATAAAATTTAAAGAAGTAAGGATACCTAGGAACAATCTGGCAGTCTCTTCCTGATGATCCAGTAATTTAGACTGTCCTGGTTTTGCCTTCTGGAGTTCAGTAAAATCAAACAGACAAAAAAATAGGGTTCACCTTATATTGAGTTCTGTCTTAAAGTCAGAAGTACATAGAGTTTCTGGTTCTGGTTTTGAAACTTGGGAGCATCAAGGAGTTTGAAACCTTTAAATGTTAAAAGTTTTTCTCTCTTTAATCTCATTCTTACTGTTATGATCAGTATTCTCTAGCTTCCCACTCCCTTTCTGCCTCTTTATGTGAGGGAAAAATTGATTTTCTTCTTCAAGTTTCTAAAATGTGAAGAGAGTTGTTTTGACTAGATGTACATACATGTACCTTGTGAATCCCTTGTTACATATAGTCCTTTTATAATTAAAAGGGAGTTGATTTTATATTTTTGATTTCTTCACTGGGCACCTGCTCTTAAAAGCCCAGATAATAATAGGGCTAATTTTCAACAATCAGACATTTATTAAGTGTTTATAATATCCAGTGATCCCTGTGCTAAGAACCAGGGGTGATACAAGTATTAAATAAGATCTATGTAGAAAGAATACAATACACAAACTGCAAAATGATACATGATAAGTGCATGAAAAAGGGATATCAGTGGATCTGTGAATGTGGATATTCCATCTTATGAAGCAGATAATCCATCAATGCTAACCTATCCTAGGTGACTTTTCCTCATGTCCTCCCATAAACCTACCACAAGAATGGCACTCAGTGGGCTGGGGGCCTCCTCTAAACTCATGTTATTGCATGGATACCAGTGAAGCATATAAGCTCTTTCTCATAATACTTTGTTCATATTACAGGATCAGCACATGTCTTTTTTTCTGGGCGTAACATTTCTTTGATAACATTCTTTATGGTACATTTCCTATGCAATTCTGTGTGTTGCAGCATGCTCACACCCTGCATTTGCTTCTAAAACAGATGGCCTTTGTTTTGCATATTAGCAAATTATTAGCATCTTGGAGGATCTTGGAGTCATTAAAAACTTTACCCAATTTCCCCAAAGAATATCGAGGTCATTCTCTTCCTCTTTTTTAGTTTTGGGGCTAACTCTATGAGTTGTCCATCTAACTGTCAGCACAATAAAACATTCTTCAACAATTTTGTTTTTCCTGTTTGGATCTAGCACATAATCAGTTCAACTCTATAGTCTCCTTTACTCTTGGATGTCTTTCTCCCTTTTTTCTATCATTTTTTTTTTCATCCTTTGCCAGACCGCAACCCTGGCTTACTCTCACCATCCATCTCCTCTGCACCTACTCACATGCTTCTGAATGGAGCTAGGGGGAATCGTGCAGCCAAACTAGTTGATTTATTATGATCAAGGAGTCATTGCCTCTTATCTGAACTATTACATAGTCTCCTAATTGGTCTCCCTACCTCAAGTCTCTCTCTCTCCAGGTCATCTTCTTTACAGCTTCCAAAATGATTCCCTTAAGGTACATGTCTCACCATATCCCCACCCTCCCCACTCCTCCTTACTCAGTAAATTCCAGTGATTTCCTACCTCTAGTTTCAAATATAAAGTTCTCAGTTTTGCGTTTAGAACTCCTCACGATCTGGCTGTAATTCGCCTTTCCAAATTCTCTATATCCAACAAAACTATCCTTGTTGTTCCTCTTACGTGACACTCCTTATCTACTGTCTACTGCCTTAACACTGGCTGTCCTTCATGCCTTAAATATACTCCCTCCTCATCTCTACCTCTTAGAATCCCTGGTTTCCTTCAATACTCAACTCAGGTGCCATCTTCTATGTGGAGTCTTTGTTCATCTCCCCAGCTGCTGGTACTTCTCTTTCTCTCCCCAAATTACTCTGTGTAATGAAGGTGTTAAGGAATTTTCCAAAAACCCACAAGATGTGAAGAAATTAATAAATCAGCCTGAGAAGGTTATAGAGACTTGGCTACTGTAAATGACCATTTCTTTACTCATTTAGGAAGTATGAGGAAGTTCTTAATCAACTTAAAGAGGATTGTTCAGCCTTGGCCATTAGATGGAGGCAGCTGAGAACAGATTGGAGACACCTGGGAATTGGCGTAAAGAACCGGGCATGCTCCTTGGGCTTATATCAAAAAGCAGGCTATCTGTCTCTGAGGAGAATTGTCTGTGGCCCCCAAGATCCTGTTGGTGCTAGCATTTGGACTTTATTAGGAGTAATTTGTCAGCCTAATCCACAACTAGACAAAACAGTGACTGTAGTCGAGCTCTAAAGAAGCACCATCAGAGACTGAGACCCACGGTGGCAGGAGCCTGCAGGGATGTGCATTGCCTTGGCCATATGTATTCCCACTGTGCATCTGTCCACTGGTGAGCCACTCTTCCCATTAACAGTGTGTGTATTTGTGGGAGAATCTAGGAGTTTTGTTGTTAATGTTTTTACAGTGCCATTTCATTTCAGCTCTTTGTTGAACTAACTGTGTCAGCCAGCTGATACTGAAGGTCAGCTCATCAGAGAAGACTCAGGCGTAGTTTTGGTTTTAGGGAATGGAGGAAGAAGGTTCCTTGAACCTGAGGTGGTCCTCACACTTGATTTTCTCTCTCTCTCTCTCTCTCTCTCTCTCTCTCTCTCTCTCTTTCTCTAGGGACTGTTTTACACATGCACACACACACACAGTTTAATATTTAATATTTGTCTTCTTTTCCCCAGTACTTGGGACATAGGCACTTAATAAATGTTTGTTGATTGACAAGTTAGGCCAAAGTCTTTTCAGTAGTTATAGATCTCATGAATGAGGCCCTGAAATACTGTAAGCTTTAAAGTTCACTCCTTCCTGTGCAGGTCTTTGTTGCTGTCATTTATGGACTTTAGGGTCACTCTTCTTCCTCTCTAATAAATTTAACATCTGACTCACAGTTTTCTTCTGTATTCTAACCATTTCCAAATTTGACAGGGATGAGAAGGGAATAAGTACATAGCACCTACTGTGTGCCAGGCACTATGCTAAGTGCTTCACAGATATTTCATTTGATCTTCAGAATGTTTGAACATAAATAATGTAACAATATTAATAATATGTTTAAACATAATACTTCATAACATTTGAACATTCTGACCTCCCAATTTCTCCTTAAATCCCATGACCTCTCTCTCCAGTCTACTTTAGCCTTGTACCTTAGGCACTCTTGACCACCTCCACTGAATTTTTCCCTAGTGCAAGAATTCCTGGTTAGAGCTCTGAGTATCTTCTTTGGAGTATTTTTTTTTGGGGGGGGGGGGCTAGGCAGTGGGGTTAAGTACTTGCCCAGGGTCACACAGCTAGTAAGTGTCAAGTGTTTGGTCTGAGGCCGCATTTAAACTCAGGTCCTCCTGACTTCAGGGCTGGTGCTCTATCCACTGAGCCACCTAGCTGCAAAGCCACATACCCCTGCAAAGTTCTTTTTTTCCCCCCAGTCTTCTTTCTCTATGTTTAATCCTTGGTGGAGTGTTTGGTACTTAGGTGGTATAGGGATAGAGAATGGGCGCTAGAGTCAGGAAGATCTGAGTTCTAATGCAGCCTCAGATGCTTAGTAGCTATGTGACCTTGGGCAAGTGATTTAATTTCTGTCTACCTCATTTTCTTCAACTGTAAAATGGGGGTAATAACAGCACCTACTCCCAGGGTTGTTGTGAGGATCAAGTAAGATAATGTTTATAAAACACTTAGCAGTGTCTGACACGTAGTAGGCACTTAATAAATGTTTATTCTCTTCCCCCACTCCCAAACTCCCTAGCTAAGTTTCCCAGCCCCCTTTTTCATTTCCTCTTGATCTTTGGCATTCTGCAAATTTTACCCAGATAATTCTTCCTTGACATTTTACCAAAATTCTGATGTCTACGGGTAAGTTGGTTGCCTTGGGACCTACAGAAGATCATTTTCCACTTACTATACAGTAGAAAGTTGAAATTTTAAGATTAACAGTGAGAGGCTGCTGAGAAGCCTTGATTGTAACTGCTTCTGGAGAGGGAATCTCACAAACGAGTGCTGCATTTCTTCTCTGCTTCCTAAACACTGTACTCTCAAAGCATTCCCAACCAGTTTTTCCCCCCCAGGGTGCCTGCTTGAATCTCATATTCTGATTAGTACATGTCAGAGTGCCCTGTCTAGTTCCCTTTTATTCTGACTCTTGATAGCACTTACTAGAAATCAGTGAACATAGAATCACAGTGATCTTTGAGAGACTTCCATCAGAGGAAAGTTCCATCCATTATAAGTGCTCTTGGATATTTAGTGAATTTAACGCGTGTGGAATGTGTTTCTGAAATAACTTGTTAACTATTTGAAATTAATGTTATGGATCAGTTTATTTTAAATTAAAAACTGATAGCAAGAACACATCGCTATAGCCCTTATTTCAAATTCTATTGGAACTGTAATGGGCATAGTATGTTGGTGAGGAAAGCTACTTGATGTAAATGTGAAGAAGCAATTTGATGACTGTGAGGCTGAATTACAAGCAATAGTTTTAAGAGAAGTAATGATTGATGCAATTGTTTGCATTTCCATGAAAAATTAAACCATTTTAACAACATTTCTAAGTGCTTTGTTTTACCTTTTTTTTCTTTTGTTTTTGTAAACCACTAGCTTTCTTTTAAAAGTAGAACTGAGCGCCCAAGCATTTTTGGATCCAAAACATACAGCAATTAATAGAAAAGATAAACTCAGTCATAAAAGCCTTAAAAACCTTATGCTTGGCATAAATTGAGTGTAATCACGCTAAGAATGCTTGTTATCCTACCATAAGAAAAAGTTATCTTTGATTTATGAAAAATACATACATGAGAGATTTTATCCCCTTGTTTCTTACATAACTGTTCAGAAAAAAAAATGGAACATATGGAGGGAAAGAGATCTAGGGAGATATGAACTGAATAGCTAATGATATGTGTTGTCAAAAGATGCTGTTCCCCCAAATTCTATTTAAAATGTATTGATTATACATCTACACTTGTAAATTGTTAAATATAATTAAAAAAACTATGAAAAAAATCCTTTTTTTTGTATGTATGTGTACTAATAACAGTAATATTGTCAGGAAATGTGTTCTGTATCAAATAAATTTTCCAGAGATTGCAGCTTCTTCACCTTTTAGGCAAAAAATCTTTTATACTTTTTTGGTTGAAATTCTTTACAAATGTGTTATACACTTTCCCGACTTAAACAGCATATATTGAATAAAATTTCTTGGTAATGCAGGGACATTGTTATGAGCACAACTTACTGTACTTGCCTGTAATACATGTTGCTCTTAAGAACTATTGAGGTGTATTAGACCATTTGCCTCATACATATAAAAATAAATAGACTATGCTTTTATAGTTATTTCTTTTTGGTTTTTATGCTCCTTCTGTCTTTTGTTTCTGTCACTTTCAGCCTGACTACATTATTTTATTGATAGTAATACAATTTGCTGTTCAATTGTCTGATGAAGGCCTTAGGGTGGAACTAGCCTCTCTTATGGAAGAAAGTGCTTGAACTTTGTGATAGCTTTGCTGCTTAGAGACCTTTTTCTTTTTCTTCTGAGATCTTGGCTTTTTCTAGATAGTTGGGATTGTTGAAAGTCTTATCTCTAGGTAACTGGCGAATTAATCTACTAAAATCTGTCATGGAATTAAGTGTTCTTTCCAAACATTTTCACTTTGGAGAAATTATTACTAGAATAATTTAACATATTTCAAAAGTAGTTAAATCTCTTTTTCTTTCTTTCTTTCTTTTTTTTTTGGTGAAGCAGTTGGGGTTAAGTGACTTGTGCAGGGTCATACAGCTAGTAAATGTTATGTGTTTGAGGCTGGATTTGAACTCGGGTCCTCCTGAATCCAGGTCTGGTGCTCTATCCACTGTGCCGTCTTGCTGCCCTAAAAGTAGTTAAATTTCAAAATGACTATTTTTATGTTTTTTTTAATATTGAAATAACTAAAATCTCTTCTCAAAAAGAAAATCACTTGTATGTACAAAGTCACTTTATCCATGCATGTTTCCTTGGATTCAAATTATTAATAGTTAAAATTATGACTGGGAAAATAAACACCAAGAAAAGGGATAAATTGATCGATGAGCAGTGTCTCTAATTAAAGCCTAAAGCCACAAAATTAATTTTTTATATTTTGGAGGTTTTTTATTATATTCCTTGTTCAGATTCTTTATATCTCTTTTTTCTGCTAACCAATTAAGATAAGTAGCTTTTTCAAAGCACAGGTCCATATAAAAATTGTGTTTCACTGAAAAATGACATACTGTGTGACTTATCTTTACTCCATTTAGTTTATGAATATGAGTTACTTGTTAATTTTGTGGTTTTTAAATAATAACTAGGGAATTTGGTTTCAATACGATTCTTTCTATTTAAGAGAATACCTTTGGGTTCGAAGTACCCTTGTCCAAGAGTAACTTTCTATCCATTAAGCATACACTGGGGTGTCTTGATTTTGTCTATCACAGAATTTAAGGGACCCCACAACCAATCTGGTTGGACTCAACCAGTACCTGAAAGGAATCCCCACTCTAGAGGATGTGACCCACATCCTCTGATGACCTCCAGGAAGGGGGAAACATTCAACAGCCCTCATTATTAGAAAGTTTTTCCTGACTTTGAGCTCTGCAGTGGCCACTTTGCAACTTCTGCCCGTCGCCTCTGTTTCTCCCTTCTGCAGCCACATAGAACAAATCCCATCACGTCCTACCTGATTAGGCTAAGTGTCCTTAGTTCTGTTAACTAATCTTCATATGACATGGGCTCCAGCCCTTTTATCATGCTGGTTGTCTTTCTGTGGACATTTTCTAACTTATTGGTGTCCTTCTTAAGCTATGACATCCTAAACTGAACATAATATTCCAGATGTGGATTTTCTACAAGAATTATGTGAATACCTGGGAGAAATGAGTCAAGAGATTTTAAAAATGAATTAAATTATTTCATTTGTTCCTCACAATAACTTTGTGAGGTAGATGCTCTTATTAATCCCATCTTACAGATGAGGAAACAGATTTGAACTCAGGTCCTCCTGACTCCAAGGTCAGAGCTCTATCTGCTGCGCCACCTAGCTGCCCCAAAAGATTTTCTTTACACCGTTGTTGGTCTTATATAATTTGTTCTCTTGGTTCTACTAATTTCCCTCTGTATCCTACCCAGGATTCTCTACAGCTGTATCTTATAGTTTAATAATATTCCATTATATTCTGATCCCATATTTATTAAACCATTCCCCAATTGATGAGAACCACCTTAGATTCTTTGCTTTTCTTTTTCTCCTTTTAATTTGCCTCTTGGAATATTGTATTCCTCCTACCTATAGTAGAAGCTTCCCAGTTTTGTGCTGTCCTAACTGTGGTTCCTTGATATATGAACTGCTTCTTTCTGAATGCTTGAAGTATTTTTTCCTCTAATTTGGGAACTCTAGATTTTGGCTGTGATATTCTGGGGACTTCCCCCCCCCCGCCAGGAGGTGATTAGTGAATTCCTCCTTTTTTTTTTTTTTTAAGGCAATTGGGGTTAAGTGACTTGCCCAAGGTCACACAGCTAATGTCAAGTGTTTGGTCTGAGGCTGGATTTGAACTCGGATCCTCCTGACTTCAGGGCCAGTGCTCTATCCACTGCGCCACCTAGCTGCCCCGAATTCCTCCTATCTTTACCTTGTCTTCTGGTTCTAACAGATTTGGGTAGTGTTCATTTATGATTTCTTGAAATGTGTCCAGAATTTTTAAAAAACTTTTTTTACGGAGTCCACTGATTCTTTTTTTTTTTATTAACTTATTTTCATTTATCAACTGTCCCATAAGCTTTTGAGTTTTAAGTTTTTCTCCCTCTCCCTCCCCACCTCACTCCCCAAGATGACGTGCAATCTGATATAGACTCCACATATACATTCCTATTAAACATTTTC
This sequence comes from Vombatus ursinus, assembly GCF_900497805.2. Lineage (NCBI taxonomy): Eukaryota > Metazoa > Chordata > Mammalia > Diprotodontia > Vombatidae > Vombatus > Vombatus ursinus. The sequence continues at coordinate 19,989,638 of NW_020954953.1, read as the reverse complement.
ACATTAGTCATGTTGTAAGGAAGAATTAGAACCAATAGGAGGAACCACAAGAAAGAGAAAACAAAACAAAAAAGAAGAAAAAAATAGCAAATAGTATGCTTCAATCTGCATTCAAACTCCATAGTTCTTTCTTTGGATGTGGATAGCATTTTCCATCATGAGACCTTTGGAGATGTCTTAGATACTTGCATTGCAGGAAGGGCTAAGTCTATCAACATTAGTCATTGCACAATGTGGCTGTTATCGTGTACAACTTTCTTCTGGTTCTGCTCACTTCACTCAGCATCAGACCATACAAGTCTTTCCAGGTTTTTCTGAAGTCAGCCTATTCATCATTTCTTATAGCACAATAGTATTCCATTACATTCATATACCACAACTTGTTCAGCCATTCCCCAATTGATGGACATGCCCTCAATTTCAGTTCTTTGCCACCACAAAAAGAGCAGCTATAAATATTTTTGTACATTTGGGTCCTTTTCCCACTTGTATGATCTCTTTGGGATACAGCCCTAGAAGTGCTATTGCTGGGTCAGAGAGTATGCACAGTTTTATAGTCCTTTGGGCATAGTTCCAAATTGTTCTCCAAAATGGTTGAGTCATTTCACAACTCCACCAACAATGCATACCAATTTTCCCACATCTTTTCCAACATTTATCATTTTCCAGTTTTGCACATTGGCCAATCTGATAGGTGTGATGTGGTACCTCCGAGTTGTTTTGATTTGCATTTCTCTAAGCAATAGTGATTTAGAGCATTTTTTCATATGACTATAGATAGCTTTAATTTCTTCATCTGAGAACTGCCAGTTTATATCCTTTGACCATTTATCAATTGGGGAATGACTTGTAGTCTTATAAATTTGACTCAATTCTCTATATATTTTAGAAATGAGGCCCTTATCAGAGAGACTGGTTGTAAAAATTCTTTCCCAATTTTCCACTTTCTTTCTAATCTTAATTGCATTGGCTTTGTGCAAAAATTTTTCAATTTAATGTAATCAAAATTATCCATTTTGCATTTCATAATGTTCTCTATCTCCTGTTTGGTCATGAATTCTCTATCTCCTGTTTGGTCATGAATTCTTCTGTTCTCCATAAATCTGATAGGTGAACTATTCCTTACTCTTGCAGTTTGCTTATAGTATCAGCCTGAGTCCACTGATTCTTAAATGATCTCTTCTTAACCCATTTCCCATATTTTTGTGATATATATGTCATGTTTTCTTCTATTTTTTTTCAACTTTTTGATTTTATTCTAATATTTTTTGCTATCTCACAGAGTCATTGATTTCTCTTTGGTCTCTTCTAGTTTTAAGCTAGTATCTAATTTGGGTAAGGTTTACTTCTTTCTCTTGAAAGCTAGTTATTCTCTTTCTAATTCTTTCCTTTTATTTTTAACCTCCTGTTTCATTTCTTTTGGGTATTAAAGTAGACCTTAGGGAAAATCTGGTTTTTCCATCCTCATTATTATCATTAAAAATAATAACTAGCACTTATAGAGCACTTTAAGTGCTTTAATATGTTGACTCATTTGATCCTGATAACAACCCTATGAAATAGGTGCTATTATTGTCCCTTTCTTACAGATGAGGAAACAGGAACAGGGAAGTTGTGGCTTGCCCAAGGTCACATAGATAGTAGGTGTCTGAGGCAGTTTTTGAACTCAAGTCTTTCTGATTTCAAGTCCCACTGTGTCACCTAGCTGCCCCTTTGTGTCTGTGCTTTCATTGTTACAGTTACTCCTTCTTTTGGGAGATCTCTAGATTTACAATAATTTTTTATACTTCTCTGTATTCTTTGATTTACTCATCTCTCTAGCTTTAGTTCCTGAATTGGGGCTAGGCCAGGACTAGGCACTGTCTTACACTGTGCTTTTGAGTGGGGTAGTCAGCCTTGCTTGTTCTTGCCCAGGGTCCCCCTGAGTTTTTGAGCTGACCTCTGTCTCCCAGGGATAAATGGCACAATGGGTAGATTGCAGGGTCAACCTGGAGTCAGGAAGACCTGAGTTTAAATGTAGCCTCAGATACTTTCTAGCTATTTGATCCTGGGCAAGTCAGTTAACCCTGTTTGCCTCAGTTTCCCCATCAGTAAGATGGGTTTAGTAAGAGCACCTACCTTACAAAGTTATTGTGAGGAACAAATTAAATAAAAATTGTAAAGTGCTTAGCATAGTGCCAGGCACATAATAGATAGTCTATAAATGCTTATTTTTTTTTTATTTTCTCTTTCCTCACCTGAATCTTTGAGGTTCAGAACCCTAGATCTGAAGATCTAGGACCCTCTCTGGCATCTCAGAATAGAATGCCGGAGATCTCAGACCCCAAAATGCCTTGTCTGTCCTGGCCTGAGCACTGCCAGGTAGCTCTGGCTGCTGCTGATACTTGGGACTTCCCGAGCTCCCTAACACTTTCTTGGAGAGCCCTTAACTCTTGCTGCTTCTGGGCATGCAGGGTCTTGTAAGTTACATGTGTCTCTGGTCTTTTCTGTGCTGTTCATGCTGGGAGGCTGATCCTTGTTTGCCTGCACTGGTGCTGACTTTGCTAGAGACCCCTTTTCTGTTGCCTTCAGGATTCTGGCCGATTTTTTTTGTGCAGTTCTGGGGTGGTGGAAGTCACTGTAGTTTCTTATCAGATATTTTGATCTGGTGTGAGTTTCAAGTTTTGCTGGAGTGGATATGTGGGACTCCTTGGAGGCCAAGCAACTAATTTCTCCCCTCAGCATCCAGCCCTCTCTTCTTCAAGAAGAGCCTTAAATCTTTTTTTCCTTAAGCTGTAACTATATACTGGTAGTTCAAATGAGTTTGTAGACAAGGGAAATACTTTCAGGGCCTGGGGCTTGTTGAGAGAGCACTTATGAATATGATGCATTATCAGCTTCTCTCTTTGTGACTCTGAGTGAAAGACAGAAAAAAAGCCTACAAATATAACTGAAAACTACAATTCATATTTTGTGATTTTCAAGCTGAAATGAAGACTTTTTTTAAAAAAGACTCCAGTAGAAATTTTTTGGGCTTTCAGCCTTTTTTTCAAGTTTAGCTTAAATATTCATTGACTGCTTTTAATGTACTCTAATTTGCTTTGCTAATCAAGGGTTTCACATCCTGATTTTTTAAAGAAAATTTTTAAAGGATAAAATACTTTTAACACTTTGGAGTGGGGGCAAAAATCTCTACCATTGTATATTTGATTTATTCTGTATTAAAAAGCAGGGTTTTTTTTTAAAAAGAGTTTAAAAAAAGTAATTTGCAAGTTCTTAGGAGTAAAAATTAGTTGACAAATTTGTATTAGTTCCATTCACAGATTCGCCCCTTGGCTTAGATCTCTAAGTCATATGCCCTAGGCCTTACCTTCATATTTTTCTCCCCCATCCAAACTAACCTCATCTCATAATTTGCTTGCCAAACCAGCACATTTCCTTGGACAGATTTGATTATGATACAATAACCCTCTTGTCCCAAGACCAGAAAGTCTCACAATAGTATATGCTAGCTCCTACTTCTTCCTCTCTAAAATGGGTTTCATTGTAAACAAAAGTATGGACTGTTAATCATACCATCAACTATAATCTTGTACTGAATTTTGAATTGTTAACTTCTATAAGGGAGGGAGTAGGAATCATCTAACTTAAATCATTCAGAAGTTATCTAGCTATATTTTCTGCGTCTTTCAGCAGATTCAAGTCCACTTCATATGATACTGGCTTTTTTTGTTTTTTATAACTTTTTTGTCTAGAGACTTAATGTATAAATACATATCTGTTTTATCTAGGGAGATTCTTATTTGGGCCTTCAAAAAAAATTGATTCGGTGTGAAAAACAAACAAACTGGAAAAGTCACCTGCTTCAGGTAGTGTTTCTTTGAAATGCTACAAATTCTAGAAAGACACTATAGGAAGAAATGATCCAGCTAAGAGTCTTCATGTCCTTGAACCTTACACACAACACTTATCTTGAAAGAATATGATTGTTCAATTAAAGAAACCATTAAAGTATGGAGGTAGGATTGGGCATCAGGAAAAAAAAATTCAAGGATGCAAGAATAAAATGGAGAGATTATGGGTAAAGGTATCCAGATGAAGTAATTTTTCAGGGTGAGCTTAAAGTAATGACTGTTATTAAATTAATCTTATCATTTGAGAAGATTGTTACTGCTGTACCAGAAGGCCTGCTATATAGTCTGCTGCCCATTTGACTCAACCGCTCAAGTCAGTAAACATGTGTTAAGTGTCTACTTTGTGCCAAAGCACTGTGCTAGGCTTAAATTAATATGCTTAATAATGATTCCATAATTGAAACTTTTTGGGGGTTTTTTTCCCTGTGACGAAAAATACTGTTACAAATGACTTATTGGATTGAAACAGAATTGAAACATTCTTTAGTGTCTACTATGTGTACAGCACTGTGGATACAAAGATGAAAAACAACACAATCCATACCTTCTAAAGTTTAATAAGATATGGATACAAGTTATAATGTAAGAAAGAAGAAAAGGTCCAGAGAAAGTGCTAGAAGAAATTTTGAGGAGAGAGATCCCTTTCATTTGGTCAACTCATTTGGGTGAATGAGGAGTAGGGAAGTGAGAAGAGATAAGAGAGCAGGTAATATCTGAAATAGACTTTGAAATAAGAGCATTTTGGGGATAGGGGGCAGAGGGCACAGGGAAGAAGGGGTGGAAAAGGTACATTCCAGGCATTCAAGATAGTTTGTGCAAATGTACAGATACTTAAGGGGGCAGGACAAGGGAATGGGAAATAGCTAGTAATCCAATTTGGAAGTTAGGGAAAATGAAGAGTAGTGGAATGAAAGTGGAATAAAGTTGGAAAAGTAGGTAGAAAAATTGTGGAAGACACCAGTGCCACACTGAGGAGATTGGTTTCTGAGCTATGGAGACCCACTGGGGGTTTTTGAACAGGGGAGTGACATGGTCAGTATCAGGAAACTTAGTTTGGCAGGTTTGTGAAAGATAGGTTGCTGTAAGAAATGAGGAAATAGGTGATTTCAAAGAGATCTGAAAAGACTTATATGAACTGATGCAGAGTGAAATAAGCAAAACTGAAAGAAAATTTTATGCTGTAACATCAATATCATGAAAATGAATAGTTTTGAAGACTTATATAAGCTGATGAAGAATAAAATGAGCATAATTAGAACAATTTGTATAATTGTTATGCAACAATAGTGTAAAGACAAGCAACTTTGAAAGCTGTAAGAATCGTGATCATCAAAGAGACCATCCATGATTTCAGAGGGCTGATGATGAAACATACTCTCTACTTCATGTACAGATTGAGATTTGGATATTTTGGTATTCAGCCAATGCAGGATTTTTTTTTTTTTTTTGCTTTACTGTATACATATTTGATATAAGGAATTTGTTTTTCTTTTTTCTTAAATGGAGTAGGAGGGAAAATAAACTTCTGTTCTTTTTTAAATAAAAATAAGTGAGAAGGGGAATATTGCTTGTCCTTTCAGATGAAGTCACTATATTATTAGTTTTACTTAATTGTTTTACTTTTAAATTAGACTTCTCACAGAGTGGGAGTAATCTGTAAATGTTGGTAATGTAAATCAAAACATCAATAAAACTTTTAAAAAATAAAACAAAAAGATTAGACATGAGAGAGACTGGAGAATGAATGGGAAGTTGGGTGGTTGTTGCATGAAGGCAGATTTAGATTTGATATGAGAAAAAAAAAAACCTTCCCAACAATCAGTCAATAAGGATTAAGCACTTACTGTGTGCCAGACACTATTCTAAGTGCTGGGGATAGAAAGACGAAAACAGTCCTTGTTTTCAGAGAGCTTACATTCTAGTGGGGAAACAGCATGTATATAAATAGCAAGGTTCATGTCAGCTATATACAGAGTAGATGGGAAGTAATCTCAAAGGGGAAGGCAGTAACAACTTCAGGGAATAAGACAGACCTCCTGCAGAAGGCAGATTTGAGATGAGTCTTGTAATAAGCCAAGGAACTAAGGTAGGAACATGAGGAGGCAGAGTATTTGAGGCCCAGGGTATAACCATTGCAAAGATGAAATGTGTGTGAAGAACATTGGGTAGGCCAATGTACCTGGATTTCAGATCGTGTAGAGAGGGGTATAGTGTAAGAAGACTGAAAAGGTTGGAAGGGTCCAGGTTGTGGAGAACTTTCGGTGCCAATTAGAAGATTGCATATTTGATTGTATAGGTAATAAGGAGCCACTGGAATTTAAGTGCGGAGGGACATGTTTTAGAATAATTACTTGGAAAGTTATGTGGAAGATAGGTTGGAGTTGGAAGAGATATAAGGCATGCAGAACACTTAGTAGAAAGCTTTTGCAATAACCCAAGTAAGAAGTGATGAGGGCCTGAACTAATATGGTGGCTCTGTGAAGGGAGAGAAAGGACACATACAAGAGAAGTCATGAAGATAGCAATGATAAAATTTATCAACAGATTGGATATGTGAAGTAAGAATGATTTGTTGAGGATAACGTCAAGATTATGAGCCTGGATCACTAGAGTGATGGTGACGCTTTCCGCAGTAGTAGGAAAGTTGGGAAGATGGGAGCATTGGAAGGAGAAATAATAATATCTGTTTTGGATACAAGATGCTTACGGGACATCATTTTGAGATGTCCAAAAGGCAATTGGTGATTTGGTATTACAGCTCAGGAGAGAGACTGGTTGTATTGATCTGGAAATAATCTGTGTAGAGATAGCAACAAGTAAGATAGTACAGGGAGAACATTACTAGGGCCCAGGACAGATCCTTGAGGGATATGATTAGTGAGCATGATATGGATGAAGATCCATCCTAGGAGACTAAGAAGGAGTGGTCAGACTAGTAAGAGGAGAACACTACCTTGAAAACCTAGAGAGCAGAGAGTATCCAGAAAAAGGTGATCCATAGTGTCAAATGCTGTAAAGGGGTCAAGAATGATGATGATTGAGGAAAGGCCATTAGATTTGACCTTTTAGAAATAGAATTTATTTCTAAAATATTTGGCCTTTTAGAAATTAGAAGTAATTTGTAACTTTGGAGAGGGATTATCAGTTCAATGATGAGGTTGGAAGTCAGAATGAAGTTTTAGAAGAAAATGAAAGGGAAGTGGAGGCTTTCTCAAGGAGTTTAGCCATGAGGGAAAGGAAAGAGATAGGATGCTAAGCAGGAATGGTTGGAACAAATGAAGGTATTTTAATGGTGGTGGAGATATGTAGGCAGAGAGGAAGAAGCCATTAGAGAGAGATTGATTGAAAGTTAGGGAGTATCAATAGTGGGGGTTTTCTTCGGGACAAAATGGGGTGGGAATTAAGGGTAAGAGACTAGAGGAAAGGAGGAGGTGGAGGTGGGGGGAAAAGTCCAAGTGATGTGAGATGAGCAGGAAGGGAGAAGAAGGAACTTGGTGAATGACTTCAGTTTTTTTGGATGAAGTGTGAAAATTAGGTCTTATGAAGTCTTCCATTGAGAGTATAGGCAGAGGGATGCTGTGGGAATTTTGAGGAGAGATGAGAGGGTTTGGAGATGCTGGTGTGGAGAGTGTAATAATGAATATTTATAAAGTGCATTGTAAACCTTATGATACTATATAAATGCTATTATCATCAATTAGGGATGAGGAGAAGAATTATTTTGCTGCAATGAAGTTCTAATTGAGATTAGATAACATAAATTTGATTTTGTGATTGTCTCCCCCCCAGTTCTGTTCAGTAGTATGTGAATAGGAACAGAGGTAGCAGATAGTGAGAGCAGTTTAGGGTTGGCAAGGGGCCAAAGGATTCAAGAGTGGAGGATAGTGTAGAGTTGACCTGTTTCACCAGTGGGTCGAGTTGGGAAAGGAGAGGAGTGTAGCCTTTGCCAGGAGGAAATGGCTTATGAAAAATCTAAAGAGTAGAGGAATTAGAGATCACAGTGAGGGTGGAGAACAGGTTTAGTCATCGAGAAAGATGAAAGATAGATGATGATCAGGTAAAGGAGTTTTAGAATTCATGAATATGGAAGTAGAACACTTGTGGATGATGGTTGGATCGAGGTATGACCATCTCTCTGTATGAAGCGAAGGTCATGGCAATTGAGAAGAGAGCAGAGCTTGGGAAGTTAGGGGACCTGAGGGAATATCAGTAGGTATGTTTAAGCCTCCTAGTTTGAGGGCAGGAGCTGGGGTAGAGAGAGACTGTGAGTCAGGCACTGAACTTATTGAGGAAGGAAGGAGAGTAACCAGAGAGACTAAAGCTGACCAAAAATAGAATGGGTTACCTTTGTAGGTACTGGTCTTTGGAGGTCTTCAAGCAGAGACTGGATAACCACTTGTTGGGTATGAATGAATGAAAAACTACTTATTAAGTACTTACTATTTGCACAGTGCTGGGCATGCAAATAAAAAAGACACCCCCTGCCCTCAAGGAGCTTATGTTCTAATTGGGGAGACTACACATGTGGGAGATTTTAGCTTCAAGTGTTATAGAAAAGTCCCATGGTTCTTTGGGTGCAGTGGCAGAGCAGAAGGTAATACATCATCTTTAATAGATTTTTCACTAATAAAACCACATTGGTTTCTGGTGTTGAACAATTTGACATTACCAAGGACTTTTAATTGCAAGAAATTTCTTTTTCAAGTCTTCAGTAGTTGTGACTCCTGAGGAGGTGGGGGCTGCAGTACCTGCAGAGCAAGTTAGCAGGTCACATCTGCTCAGGGGTTTCTTCCCTGGACCATGGCTGCAGAGGCCAGGCTGGAAGCAGAGCTGGTAGTCTGTTATGAACTGTTGTTCTGCAGGCTCATGGACTTACTTGTTATTCAGTGGCCCTCAGTTGGTGTGGTTGGTGTTGTTGGGGATAAGAGGTCCCTCCTCCGTAAGGGTTGTTCCCTTCAATGATGGCTGCAAAGAGCTAGCTAGAAGCAAGACATGTGATCTGGGGGCCTTCTATTCTCTGGGCACTTCAGCTCACAGATCTCATTTGTTTCTACCACAGTTTAAGTCTTTTTTTTAGGATTTGAGTAGTGGAGATTCCTTTTTAAGTATGGGTTGAAGTAGATGGCATCCGAGGTCCTTCCAACTCTAATGATTCTGAGACTCTAGTTATGAGACTATTAAAATAGTCCAGGTAAAGTTCTGAATTAAGTGGTAGTAGTGTGAATAGAGAGAGTAACAGTATATGAAAGTGATATGGTGGAGGTTGAACCTTCAGGACTTGACAGGTGGTTGGATGTTAAGAATTGAGGAAGAAGAAAGAAACAAAGGTGACTGAACTCATGAGCTTGGGTAACTGTGATTTTGAGAGGAAGGGCAGGTTTTGGACAAAAGATGATGTCAGTTTTGAACATGTTAAGTTTGAAGCTCTGGAAAGATCTCATCAACCAACTCAAGTGGCATTCTTTTGCTTTTAGAATGAAATATAAACCATGTCTGTCCTTTAAAGCCCTACCCATCCTGGCCTCAGTCTTCTTTCCTCATTGGACATTATTCTATGTCCTGCACTCTGTAGTCCAGCCACACTGGCCTTGTCTTTGTTCCTCGCTCACGATAACTCCATCTCCTGTCTTCGTGCCTTTTGACTTGCTGGTTCGCGTGCCTAGGATGTACTTCATCCTCCCCTCCACCTCATAGAGCTCCTCTCTTCCTTTAAGATGCACCTCAGATGCTCTCTTCTATATGGAGCCTTTCTTGACCCCTTCCCTTCATCTGCTAGGGTTCTCTCTCACAAACCACCTTTTTAAACTAATTTGTATATGCTTGTGTTTATTAACTTTATATTTGTGCTGCACATATTTTTATATATACTTGTTTCTCCCACTAGAACCTAAGTTCCTTGTGAGTAAGGATTATTTTATTCTCTGTATTTATATTCTCAATGCCCAGCACAGTGCCTGGCATGTAGTTGCTTAATAAAAAGCTGATTGGGCTGCATCTCCGGGTATTTGAATCGCACTTCTGCCATCTTTCCATCGTTCAGTCAGGCAGAGACGGAGATGCTTCTGGAAGAACCTTCGCGATGGCCGCCCAAGGAGAACCCCAAGCGCAGTTCAAGCTTGTATTAGTTGGTGATGGAGGTACTGGAAAAACAGCATTTGTGAAACGTCACTTGACTGGTGAATTTGAGAAGAAGTATGTAGCCACCCTGGGTGTTGAGGTCCATCCTCTTGTGTTCCATACTAACAGAGGTTCTATTAAATTCATTGTATGGGATACAGCTGGCCAAGAGAAATTTGGTGGTCTGAGAGATGGTTATTACATCCAAGCTCAGTGTGCCATTATAATGTTTGATGTAACATCAAGAGTCACTAACAAGAATGTTCCAAACTGGCATAGAGATCTGGTACGAGTATGTGAAAATGTCCCCATAGTGTTGTGTGGCAATAAAGTGGATGTTAAGGACGGAAAAGTCAAGGCGAAATCAGTTGCCTTCCATATAGGAAGAAGCATCTCCAGTACTATGACATCTCAGCCAAAAGTAACTACAACTTTGAGAAGCCCTTCCTTTGGCTTGCTAGAAAACTTATTGGAGACCCTAATTTGGAGTTTGTTGCCATGCCTGCTCCTGCACCTCCAGAGGTTGTCACGGACCCAGCACTGGCGGCACAGCATGAGCAGGACGTACAGATTGCTCAGGCAGCTGCGCTCCCTGATGAAGATGATGACCTGTGAGGGAATGAAGCTAGAGCCCCACGTCAGAGGTCTAGTTTTATAGGCAACCGTCCTGTGACAGTGTCAGTGGTGTGGCGTGTTTGCCACTTTATTGTGTAACTGAGCAGAACGTGTGCTTAATCTTCGGGATGCTGAAGGAGATGAATGGGCTTCGGAGTGAATGTGGCAGTTTAAAAAAATGTAATTCTTATTTTGAACCTGCGTAGTTAGCTGTTTTGGACCGCAGTTACGTCCCCTTGAGTTTCAAATATAAGCCTGCTGCAGTCCCATCACAATATTCAGTGGTGAATCTTGTTTGTTACCGTCATTCCCATTCTCTTTTCGTTTAGATCATAATAAAGTGGTATTTCAAATATGAAAAAAACCAGTAAAAAGCTAATTGATTGAAGGTATCTATCAGGCAGGTATCTGGAGCATGTGGGAGAGTTTGGGACTAAAAATAGGTTTAAGAGACATTTACAAACAAGTGATGCTTTGAGCCGTGGAAGCAGGTGAGAACATCAAGGAAGAGGAAAGTTAGAGAAAGAAGAAGAGAATGCTGAGGACGGCTTTGGGGAACACCCATACTTTAAGGAGCTGGCATCGGGCGATGAAGAAGCAAAGGAGAGACTAAGAAAATGTAGCCAGCCAGGTAGGAGACAGTAGTGTTTTGGAAGCTAAGGCCAAGAGGGCATCAGGAAGTAGTGCGCAACAGTTGCAAAAGCTATGGCAAGATCAGAGAGGAGGAGGACTGACTGAATAGAGGCCGTTGGACCACTAGGAAACCATTGGTGGCCTTGGAGAAAGCATTTTCAATCAGATGGTAGGGAGGGAAACCAGATTGTAGTAGCTGAAGAGCAAGGAAGGTAGAGGCAGAGGTGGAGGACTGACTTCTCCGTCTGGAAGTGTTGAGAGGGAAGAAGAGGAGGGATAGGGAAGTGGGCAGTTGAGTCCAGGGTGAGAGGTTTTGTTTTATTTTTGGAATGAAGTAGACCTGAGCACCATACTTACATATGCAGGGAGAAGAGCCGATCAGAGGGGAGAGATGGGAAATCAGTGAAGTGAAGGGATGGGGATTAAGGACACAAATGAAAAGGCTAGCTTTGGCGTGAAAGCAGGCTACCTCACCTGTGAAAACTGGAGTTGGAAGACAGGACTGATGGAGAAATAGAGAAGTGTTGCGGTGCAAGAGGATGGAAATTGAGGGAATTCGTAACAAGAGGCCTTAAATAGCTCAATAATTCGTTCATTGAACATCATTAACCATTTCTTATGTGGCAGGTACTGTGCTAAATGCTGGAGATACCAAAAGGAGGCAAAAGACAGTCTCGCTCTCAAGAAACTTACAATCTAATTACATTACGAAGTGATGTAAAAAGGCCTGCTGAGAGAGAAGAGGATGGAGGCTTTGGAGGCTTGAGAGAGGTTTGGAACACCTGTAGAATTGAAGTCAGCTGGAGGTGAATAGAAGGATTGCCATGTACCTATGAGAATCCAGTTGAAATTTTTTAGATAGCATGAATTTATAAAGTGGACCCAGTCAACATGATTTTAGATATTCTTCCAGCATCATTTACAAACTCATAGAACCTTAAGGTTTGGAAGGGACCTCAGAGCTCATCGATGCCAAGCCATGCCTAAATAGGAATCCTTTCTACATTATCCTTTTTTTTTTTAGGCAGTTGGGATTAAGTGACTTGCCCAGGGTCACACATCTAGTGTCAAGTGTTTGGTCTGAGGTTGGATTTGAACTCAGGTCCTCCTGACTTCAGGGCAGGTGCTCTATCCACTGTGCCACCTACTGGCCCCTACATTATCCTTGATAATCTTTGCTTGGAGACTACAATGATGGGTCTTGCCCCCTAAGTGTGGGTATTCCTCAAAGCTCTCCTCAGCTCTCTTCTCTGAGGCAGCTCATTTTGCTTGTGGGCAATTAGAAAATATTTCCCTCCTTGGAGTTGAAATCTGCCATGGTAATTGCCATAGCCCAGTATAGGAGTGAAAGAGAAATATGAATGATGGAAGTAATCTGAGTTTGGGGATTTGGGTGGAAACAGTGGAAGAATAAGGGGACAAAGCATTCAGGTGCGTCATTGAAATGTCCAACTATAGACTCAAGAATGTGAAGGGAAGAAAAGTGAAGCCAAGGAGGACAAAGAGAACAAGGAAAGGATGCAGGGGCTGGAGCAAAGGAGAGGTTAAGGAGAAGTGAATCGATGAGGGAGGTGGAAGGACAGATTATGATTTGAGAGGTAGGGATCTCAGAAAAGGAACAGTTTTGAAAGACAGAATGAAGGTGCATAGAGATACAATTAGTTTACTACACTTTCTTCTTCCTTACATAACTATTCCTTTTCTTATTCTCTCTCTCGTTGGCCTGTATTTTCCCAATGGAGAATAGAGATAGGTTTTCAGATCATAGGTATAAATTATTCATTTTGTGAAGATCCAGTATCCTGAAACCAAAATCACTTATACAGTGTGAAGGGATGTCAGTGTTCCATGGCACGGTCTAAGTGATCCATGCAGCAGGCACTCATCATGCTGCCTAATAGGGGTATGAATGATAGGTTTGGGGAGCCGTTCTAAGGTCAGAATTCGCTTATGAGTTGTTAGGGAGGGAAATCTCTTCGTATTCAGGTGTTAATAATTTTATTGATTTGTTAGGCTTAATGTTACATTACATCAAACATGGAGATTACATTTCATTCTCAGAAAATTATAAGGAAGTGTAGAAGACATGTTTATACTTCGCTATGAAATATCTGTGCTTTTATTATCACAAGTACTTCTGCCACTGATGCAAATGCTGGTAGCTTCTCTCTGCCTTAGTAGAAAGTCTTCCTGAGTTACTGTGACTTAAAAAAAAAATATCTCTTAGTAGCCAACTTTCTAATAATGAGGCTCTCAGAACTTAATTTGCTCCTTAGACAGCACACATAGTATATTGATGAACCCATTACTAAATGTTTTCCATCTTCTAGAGCATGTGTTCTGATGGGCAGACTTTTGAGAAGTTCCGTGCCAAAGTGAGCTGTTAAAATAAGATTTTAGAGGGGCATTTCCATATGTGATGTAATAATGTTGGATGCTAACTATACTATTTACTTAGCCTTCAGGGTTTATGTGATTGTTGGTGGTGGCATTTTTTTTTTTTATAATTAGTGATCAGAGTATCTTAATCTAAATTTGAAATTCTAAATATTTTAAAAGGTTTTATTTTTATGCTTATTTAAAGTTTTTATTCCATTTTAGCAGAAGACACCAATGACCTCTCTTTTCAATTTCAAAAGCATAGTTTTTAATTATGAGTAAAAGTAACACTGTCCCTACTGTATATAAAAATTTAACAGCTGTCCAAAATGAACATTTAGTGAATTATTCACGAGACGTCTTTTCTCAGCTTTGCTCACTTTTTGTGATATCTCCAGAATTGTCAGTGACATTAATGCTGAGAAAGAAGGCTGGAATAAGAGTAACAGGATGCCTATTCATTTACACAAAATGAATACTCCTGAACTAAGCATAAGTTGTGTGGGGTATAGAAATGTTGAAGTATACTCAGAGGACAAGATAATGTATGTACATATCAGAATAGGTACAAGTTAATATTTCTCTTTGGAGACTTTAATTATCATATAGAAATTAATATAAGTATTTTTTAATTGGCACATGAACTAAAAATAGAAAACTAAGTCTTCCAGAAATCTAGATTGGCTTAATATACATGTTGAATATTAGAAAAAACAAATATTTGAAAACTTTTAACTCTAAGATTTACTTGATCAAGAAAGCCATTTTTATAATTTTATTTTATTTGTTTATTTTTGCCAGGCAATGAGGTATATTGACTTATCTAGGATCACACAGCTAGTATCAAGTGTCTGAGGCCAGATTTGAACTCAGGTCTTCCTGAATCCAGTGCTGGTGCTCTATTCACTGCGCCGTCTAGCTGCCCTCCATTTTTATCATTTTAATCCAAGCAAGACTTACAACTACTTTCCATAATGGAGCAATCCTAAAGCTTTTTTTTTTTCCTCCCTGTGACATACTGTCAGCAGTGCACATTAAAAAGACATTATGAAATGGAAGCTGCTTTTAGGTGCTCTTGATTTTGCCAGATGAGGTAGAATCATTAGGTTAAGATAGGAAAATAACAGTGATCTATAGCTATTAGAGATTATTTAACACACTAAAGTGTATGATTGGCTTTTAGAAAAAATCCTGACTGAGGTGGAACAGTTACTGTAATTTATTTCGCAGAAAAAAGCAGTATCACTAAATTTTACGGTTAACTAAAAAATAAAACTCAACTTAGTGAAATCACTTTAGAGAACTGCCTCTGGGTACTGTGCATGTTAGGTGTTAAATCAAAGAATGTTGCAAATTGTTCTCATTGGGCAGGGTCTTAGCAACACCCTGCTACCAAAAGCCCTGGGATAGGCAAAATTCCCAGTCATCCTGGGTACTTGACACTAAGTAGGGGCTGTAGAATCAACCCCTATTACTCAGTTTACTTCATTGGTAATAGAAGATTGCTTTTGAATTGTGCTGTAATGTTACTCACTATAATAAAAATTGGCTGTTTGAATGATTACTTTCAAGGATTGTATTTCTCAGAACATTACACATTAGCTTTTATTTCTAAATCAATTGACTTTAGTATAGATTCTAAGCTTTCTGCATGTGAGATGGTAGTGATTTGGAGGGGAATAAGGATTCTCAAGAGGGTATCATTAGATAAAAAGGTGGCTGCTAGGGGCAACTTGGAAAATGGAAAGCTGGGATTATATGGAATGTTCAAATATCTTTCATCTCAGGAGTACCTTATGTGTTAACTTCTAATCAGAAACAAAAAGGCTCTGCGTGTGCATTGTAAACTAAACGGCAGTTCTCAGTTAAACTATATCAAGCTGACATTTGTCAGTGGTACTCCCTGGAAAATTAGCATTTACCTTGCCATGCTGAATGGAGAAGCTTATCATAATATTTCATTGTGAAGATAGAAAAATATTCTGTCGTGCCATGATTAAGGACATATCGTAAGGAGAAGATGGTCTAATTGAAGTAACTTACTTGTTGATACAGAGACTTGTCACACTGTGGCATCATTTAGGAATAGAACACCAGGTAATCTCGTTTGCAATATAGTAAAACAACATTGTGGCACTATTTTATGCAGTTTATTGTTGATTGAATGAAATAAAGTCTTTAATCTGCCTGACATTTTATAGTTATGTGTTCTATGAGATTATTAAAATGAATTTACATTGGCCAAATTTGTTATTATTTTTAAGTTTCAAAATCAGTAAACATTTATTAAACATCTACTATATGCCAGATATTGAGGGATGGAAGAGCAAATTTAAATTGTGCCTTTTACTGGGGGAGACAGCATTTACACATATAAGGGTACCTTACATATATACAGAATAAATGGAAGACAACAGAAGGACACTAGAGGGGTGGGGTGGGACACCATCAGGAAAGGTCTTGTGTAGAAGGTGGCATTTGAGCTGAGTTTTGAATATAGAGGTAATGTGGGAGAGCATTCCAGGGTTGGGAAACAGCCACCAGATCAAGCTGTGGCAACTGATTCAGTATGTGTAATGAGTTCAAGTTGAGGAATTGAAGATAACACCTAAGTGCAAGCCTGTGTAATCAGGAAGATTTTAAAAATAGGGAAGTTAAGATGCAGTTTACGTTTACGTTTTGGTTCTGTTATTCAACATCTTGAAACAAAATAGCATCCATTCAGAATTTTCAAATGAGTATATTTTCAGTGGCAGCTGTTTGGCTCAGTGGATAGAGTGCTGGACTGGACTCAGGAAGACTCATGTTTCTGAGTTCTAATTTGGCTTTAGACTCTTAACTCATACTCTTAATCTTATGTAACTCCAGGCAAGTCACTTAACTTTGTCTCTGTTTCCTTAGAACTAGAGAGGGAAATGGCAAAACCACTCCAGTATCCTTGCTAAGAAAACCTTGAATGAAGTTATGAAGAGGCATATGCCACTGAAATGACTGAACAACAAATATTTTCTGTAATTTAAAAGATTTCACTGAAAGTTGATGCATGGAATATGTGATTATATTGAGTGTTGTCGACAGTTCAGATGGCCAGTAGTATACTTCTAGTCAAGTAATGCCCTGTAAAAATGTTGGAGAGAGAGGGTGGCATAGTGGATGGAGAATTGACTTTGGAATGAGGAAAGCCCAAGCTCAAGGCCTGCCTTAAACATCCACTGGCCACTTGACCTTAAATAACCTCTCAGTGCTCCAGGCAGCTTTCTAAACTGCAGAACTGTTGCCATTCTGCATTTGTAGAAAGAATTTCATCACTGGCATTTCCCTACATCAATGAATGTACAGGTCAGCTTACAGATTAATTTATGATAAATATCATAATCAGATAATCTTTATGAACCATTGTTACTCTTCAACAAATGTTATTTATTCTTGTCCATTGGCAACAGCATTTCAATGGGATTTTATTGTGACATAAAGATATTATTACTGTTTACCAGAAATTTAATTTAAAGTTAATAATTACATTTCTAAAGGAACTTTCACAGAGAATTTTGTGGACACATCATTTGTTAAACCCCCGGGTATTAATGCTGTCTAGCGTTACTGAACGTTGTAAATAGTTGGACAAAAGAAAAGGAAGTTGGAGGGGACTACGTATATAGAGTTGGGATTCGTAACCATGTAGTGAAATTCTTGTGACTCTGAGAAAATAGTAGGATAGCTAAAAATTGAGAGGATATCTCAGGGTCGAAAAGGTTAAGTGATGGTAGAAGAGTAATGCTCATATACTCTAGGACTGACAACTATCTTAAACACTTCCTTACCAAAAGTTTTCAGCTTAATAATAATAATAACTAACGTTTACATAATTCTTTAAAGTTTGCAAAATGCTTTACATGTGTTATTTTATTTTATTTAAACTTTTAAATGATCTTTTTTCTCATGGAAATCTATCATCAGTTTCATAATGGAAGTTAATGGGAACATAGAGTTTGTGCTTTATAATTGACTTTGAAGGATTAAATCTGTTTCATAAACCTGAGAATTGATTTCTCAACTCCTGCAAAATTATTGCTTCTCCAGACTACATCTCTTCTGACTTGGTCTAGCTGTTCTTCCCATCTTTGTTCTCTTAAGTGCCATTTCCACCTCATTTATATGCACATCTGGAATTGTTTTTTGATGGTGGTGGTGGACTGTCTTTGATGGTGAAAAAGGTTTGTTATAAAAATCTTTTCATCTTTTGTCCTTCCAGTTTTATCCTGAGATGGCTTTGCTTAGTTGGGTCTCTCACCAAGCTTTCTTTATGTTGGTTTTTCCCTTCATTGATTTCTTATTGTTCAAGGTGACACTATTCATAATCTTCCGCTATCCTTCCCCATAAGGTTTTACAAATATATTTTTCTTCTAATAAAACCCAGTGTTTTGGATCTAGTAAAATCCAGTAAATCCATGTTGTCCTTGGTTGCTCCCTTTCTCATTTGTTAAGTCTTTTCTAACAAAGTAGTTTTTTAGGCCCTTTAGGTCTTTTCTAGTTATTGCATTTGATTTAAATCAGTTAAATTTCTATATAAAATTACTATAGTCAGTGTTGATGTCCTTTTCTCCAGTTATTTCCCAGCTTCCATTGTCAATAACTTGTTTAACTAAGTTGTTGGAATTATTTTAATTTTATGCCATTTTAAAAATCATTTTGATTTTTCTAGCTTTATGTTAATTGATATTTTTGTTTTAACAAATCAAGGGACTGACTATACATAGACATCATGTTCTGGAATGATTTCCCACATGATAGATGAATTCTTTCCTATTTGTTAAAAATATAATCTATTTCATTGTTTGCCATGTCTTATACCTTCTAATTCTTTTTTCAAAGAAAGTATTCATTGAGATCTTATTACTTTTAAATATTCCCTTTTTTTGACCTTATTTGCTTCTATTAGGTTTTTCCAGTTTCTGAAACTCTAATCTGAGTTGAATTCTTACAAATTCCTTTTGTATTCACTTTCATATTCCTTAGTAAACTGAGAAAGTTGGGAAGCAAGAACAAAAATAAACATGGGACTGGTTTGGGGGCTTAAGAAAAATATACATCAGCATTTATGCATTCAAATGAAAGTTTCATTCAACAAACGTTTATTAAACACCTGCTGTATACTAGGCACTAGGCTCTGGAGATGCAGAGGCAAGCATGGAATACTCATTGCTCTCAAGGAGCTTATGTTCTATGGGGGAAACATTCAAAATATTTATTCAAAATAAATACAAGGTAAGTTTTAAAAGGGACAACTCTAAGAGCTAGGGAGATCAAGAAAGGCTTCGTTTTGAAGATAGTACTTGAATTTAGTCTTGAAAAAAGCCACCAAGGAATTCCGAGGGGTGACTGTGAGGAAGGAGTACATTTTAGTTCCAGGGGACAGCCAGTGCACAGGGTCACTGTCATCATGTATGAGGAACAACTGGAAGGCCAGTTTGGATGAACCATAGAGTATGTGGGAAGGGCTATAATATATAATACCTGGAAAGGTAGGTTGGGACCAGATTGTGAAATGCTTTAAATGCCAAACAGGAATTTTATTTCAAGAGGCAATAGGGAGCCA
Source organism: Vombatus ursinus (assembly GCF_900497805.2). Taxonomy (NCBI): domain Eukaryota; kingdom Metazoa; phylum Chordata; class Mammalia; order Diprotodontia; family Vombatidae; genus Vombatus; species Vombatus ursinus. The sequence continues at coordinate 19,970,404 of NW_020954953.1, read as the reverse complement.
TATTTAGCTTATTGAGCAAGAGAGTGATATGCTTAGACCTGTACTTTAGGAAAATCACTTTGTTAACTGTGTGATGAGCTGGAGAGGGGAAACCTAAGCCCAGTAGGCCAGTTACTGAACTATTGCAGTAGTGTAGATGAGGGATGATTAGGGACGGAACTAGGATGGTTATCCTGTGGCTAGAGAGGAGTCAGATGCAGGATGTTGTAGAATTAAAAACTACAAGTATTGGCAACTGAGTGGATATGTGGGGTTAGAGAGAGTGAGCAATAAGGATAGTACCAGACTTGTAAACTGGGGAGACTGGAAGGATGGTGACGCCCTCCATGGAAATAAAGAGTTTCAGAAGAGGGGTGGGTTTGAGGGCTGGAGAAGATATCAAAGATTCTGAGATCTTCCATTATTCTTGTCATTGAAAATAATTACCTTGTAAATTTCTCTTAATGATTCTTCCATTGCTGAAAACGTTTCTGAAACCTCCTCTTAGAGAATTACCTTTGAAACAAGTTTTTAAACCACACAAAATAAGATTTGTTTCTTTCCAAAAAATGCTTTAGGCTGTGTGTTTTAACAAAAATGGTTATTAATCAGTTGTTCATTTACCTTATTTGTCAGACTTGGCTTTAAATGACTTTTGCCTTTTTACAAAAATAAAATCCAGCCTCGAAATTCTAGAAAATATACCCCAGAGGTTTTAACGACACTATCAGACAAAGATGGGAAGAACAGCTAGACAAAGTCAGAAGAGATGTAGTCTGGTTACCAGAATGTTTTGAGCAAAAGAAACATCACTGAAATAAGTGTATAGCCTACCAAGGTGGCTTCACTGAAAGGGGAAACAGTCATTTAGAGGTATAAATTGTGTTATGTTGGTTTTAGGGTTTAAAAAAGCTTTATTACTTTACAATTCCAGTTCTTAAATAAAGTATACTCATACATAACTCCATAGGATTTAGATACATATTTTGCAGATACATAGCAACACCCTCCCCAGCATTATCTTTTAAATTGAAAGCCAGTAACAAGTACCATTTTTGTAGTAATTGTAGGCATCTTACTAGTTGTAATCGTATAGGAGATTTATGTGTTTTTATGGTCCATAGATTAACATTGACTTGGAATGTGAAAAGTAGGAATTCTGTTTTTCTTTCAAAAGAACCAGAATTTGATCCTAGATTTTATTTGTATTCAGGTGTTACTCTTTGGTCTTTACCCATGCGCAATGCAATTGTATCCAGTCAGCAAAGGTGTCAGTCTATAATAGTTTTGATATTTACCCCTTCTTTTAACATTTGATGACTGATTTTTTTTTCTTCTTTTAGATGAAAGACTTTCAGAGTAAAATGCAATCAATATTTCCAGTGATTCCCAAGAACCCTGCGTCATCTGTTGAGTGGGATGAAGCACTGAAATCCAAATGAGATGAGCATAAAGGAATTCCGAAGTGATTGTTACAGGGAAAGTAGCTTGGAAATGCCAAGATAATCATCCTCTTTAAAGGAAAAAAAGATCAAACTTATTTCTACTCAGGAAAGTGAGCAAATCATTGATGGAACATGGACTGTATGACTGTCAGCATCTTCAGTGTAGTCTATGAAAATTCAAAGTCATTCTGCGTTTGCTTTATCATGGAATCAAATGGGAGAGGTACATGTTTTCCAAGGTTTGGAGGGTTGTTTTAAAGAACATTAGTTGTAAGTAAGTAAATAACTTCCCTTTGTGGATGATATATTAGTATAGAAAGTTAGATATATTTCTATAAACTTTAAAAACAAGTTCTTACTTGAAAAACCAAATTTTATGATAAATATTCTAACAGGAATCTTTATAAACCTTTGTTACTTCTCACCAGCAGGTGGGAAAACCAAGCTAAAAATTAAAAGGTGGTTCATTTAAAAATATTTTAAAATAACTTAAAAAAATTTTTTTAGACCATAAGTTCCCTTGAGAGCAGGCACTGTTTTTTGTCTTTCTTTGTATCCCCAGAGCTTAGTATAAGTGCCTGGCACGTAGTAGGTACTTAATAAATGCTAGTTGACTGTCATGGCCCTAGCTAATAATGAAATAATAGTGGCTCATTCTTTTAAATTAAATGAGTTCATTGCAGGAAACTACCATGTTGTTGTGTGATTATCTGTCTGTACTTGGCATGTTAAGAGCCGACTGAGCTGCCCAAACATTCACCTCTTGGTGAATTACTTGGTGCACATAGTAATATTAGATCATTTGTTTGAAATGATTTTTCATTTGCTTTGTGCCCTTTGTTCACTCGTTCAGTGCCCTACTTAAAGGCCATTCATTATATTTCTACATGTCTTTATCCTTTGAGGGAAATAAAAAACCAGCAACAGATTAATATAATTTGAGAGTAATTTATTGTCTTTGTCATGCTGTCACTGGTATGAAGTATACATTTGTGAGATAATTTGATGCTAGATTCCTGAACACTACCTGTTAGATTATAATTTTACTTCAGTCATCAAAGTGAAAATAGCATAATGTTGAACCCACCCGCCTAACAAATATGTTTAACCAAAAACTCACATGGTATTAAGTCTGACATTCAATATTTAGTGTAATAATTCTAATGAATTTTCTGTGAATAAAGTTCTAAGGAATTTGTCATTAAGAAAATACTCTCTGTTCCTCTGTGGTCTCTTACAGAAACTGATGGAGAACCTAATTGCAATCACTGTATTTATCAGAGACTTAAAAGTTTTAAAAAGAACAAGAAAAAATATTTTTAATATGTAAATTTTCCAGAGAAACAACATCTGGTTGAAAAAGCAATTTTGAAGTTTCTTTATGATTGCTTAAGCTCTAATTAGTGAGATATCAGGTCTAATAAAGTACATTTGAAATTTATTTGTTATTATGAAACCTTTTAGTTCTAATAAAAAATTAAATGTCAAGTGTATAATTTAGCATTTTTCTCTGAACTGTGATGCCACACTCATATTGCTGAATTGTGATTAAACAGGCGTAATCAGTGTCTAAGTTTCTTATGTAGTTTATTATAAAAATCTAAGACTAAAAAGAAATTATAGTGAAATTTATAAGACTATATATGTACAGTCTCAAGGTTTATCTCACTCATCTTTCATTTTAAGCTAAATAACATAGGTGGGAAAAGGTTTATAGCCTTGATTGAAGAAGACAAATACAAAGGTCAGAAACTAATTCAGTGATTTTTTTTCTTTCTTTTTTTTGTCCTTGTGATTTTTTTTTTCTAATGTGTGCATTAGGATTACATACCCTGATACATGGATTAGTGTGCACCCAGGTCTATATGAAAAAGTGTAGTATATACGTACTACAGAAAGTACCTGTAACCACCTGCAGCTAGAATTTAAGATTCTTCTTTTACTTTGCATGCAGAATTCCTCCACAGAATGGGGTTTGGGGAGGGGGGGAGAAGACATGATTTTCTAAGAGAATAGAGCTGGAATTAACTAATAGTTGATTAATTATTTAGTGCCCATGGTTTGAAATAAACTTTTATAGTGTCAGCCCTTGAGTGCAGGGAATATCTTTTATTCTTTGTAAACCCCATTGTAGTACCTCCTTCAGTGCTATGCAAGTTGTGTAATATGTATTACCTGTTAATGTTGTTGACAACCAGCCCAGAAACCTTGGAATGCTTTTTGTGTTAATTGGCAAAATAAATGGCAGAGTAGATGCAGCATGTATTGTGAATGCTTCTGCATAATGAACTTTATTAATGCTTTTATTGAAGACATTAAAAATTAGTATAAAGTAGATCGAAGATGATGGCCACATGCAAAGTAAGTGTGATATGGAGTTTGTTAGTCCAATACACCTGGGGGAAAAAAGAAGAAATAAAATGTGCCTCAAATACTGTGATTTCATTGTTAAACCAATCCATGCCATTTAAAAAAAATTGATAATGGAATTTCATTGGTAAAACTCAAATAGAAATTGGGGGTTATAAAACCATACATAAGGATCCCTGTGGGCCACATATTGACTTAGAAAGCCACATGTTAACATTATCTATGTTTTGTTATATTTTTATTTTGTTATGTATTTCCCAATTACATTTTAATCTGCTTTGGATACATTTGGTTGTGTTGTGAGCTGTATGTGGCCTTCAGGTCATGTGTTTGATGCTACTGGTGTAGGGAACTCTCCAGAAGGGTACTTCCTTTGCCAGTAAAGATCACCAGCTCTTCTACGCCTTATATAGCAGTTCTAGAGAGTGGTCTGGTGGCCCTGAAGATTTATACTAAAGATTTCCAAGTCCATCTTTCCTGCCCCAGTCTCAAATCCTCAACTGCCTTTCAGACATATTAAGCTGGATGTCCAGTAGACATCTTAAACTCAGTACGTCCAAAGTGGAAATCATTGGCTTTCCCCTTAATGTTCTCCTCCTCCTACACACACACACACAATTTTTTTTTTTTTTTGCTAGGCATTGGGGTTAAGTGACTTGCCCAGGGTCATACAGCTAGTGAGTGTTATGTGTCTGAGGCTGGATTTGAACTCGGGTCCTCCTGACTGTAGGGCCAGTGCTTTATCCACTGCACCACCTAACTGCCCACACCCCTTCTTTATTCTCTTGCCAAAGCCTGTCACTTTTACCTTTGCAACATCTCTGCATTATGCCTCCTCTCCTCTGACACTGCCACCACTGTAGTGTAGGCCCTCCTCACCTCACACCTGGATTATTGCAATAGCCTGATGGTGGGTCTGCCTGCCTCAAGTCTCTCCCCACCCCAGTCCATCCTCCATCAGCCACTAAAGTGGTTTCCCTGAAGCACAGGTCAGATCATGTCGCTCTTGCCTCCATTCAGTAAACTCTAGTGGCTGTCTGTTGCCTCCAGGATCAAATGTAAAAGGTTCTGGTTGGCCTTCATGGCCTACCCCCCTAGGTCTACCTTTCCAGTCTTCTTACACCTTATTTCATAACACAAACTATTAGAAGCTAGTGACACTGTCCTTGTGGCTATTCCATGAACCAGACAGCTTGGGGCATTCTCTCTGAATGTCCCCCATGCCTGGAATACTCTCCCTCCTTAGCTCCAACTACTGACTTCTCTGGCGTCCTTTAAGTACCAAATAAAATCCCACCTCCTAAAGGAAGCTTTCCCCAACCATCTTTAATTTCAGTACCTTCCCGCCGTGAGTTATTTCCTATTTATTCCGTATATAGCTTGTTTTGTCTATTTTTCTTCGCGTGTTGTTTCCTCCAGTAATTTGTAAGCTCCTTCAGAGCAGGGATTGTCTTCTGCCTCTTTTTGTATCCATAGCACTTAGCGCAGTGCCTAGCAAATAATGGGTGCTTAATAAATGTTTATTGGATTGAATAAATATTTTGAATTTAATATTAAATATTTATTAAACATATAAGAGAAAGAAAGCCTCTGCCTGCAAGGAGTTTTACCATCGAATCGGGGAAGGCAGCACACAGAAGGAAGCTGGAAAGGGAATGGGAGAGGAGACACCGGGGATTGCCCAGCATCTCCTTCTAGGGAGCTGGAGACGGACAGCGGAGGGAGCTGGTTTAATGATTTCCCTAGATTTGTAATGCCAGTATATGTTAGAGGTGACAGTTGGAATCAGGTCCTCCTGCTTTGTAGTCCAGCTTTCTATGCATCATCACATGCTTCATCTTGGTACCTGTTACCACCAATTCCACGAAGGCATTGTTGAATCGGGTAGAAGCTTTATTAACGACCTGGGAAGGCCAGGCGACCCACATGGGTGAGAGCACGCATGTGAAAGCACATGTGTCGACAGATGCACATCTTTTTATTCCCTGTTTCCCATTCAAATTTCCTTCCCATTTCTCTGTTGGCTGGGTACCATAGAGGTCACAGCCTGTCCGAAGCGCCTGATTTCCCCTGTGAGGCTCCTCTCCTAATTTCATCTCCTACTCCCCACAATTCCACAACCTGGCTCTTGTTTAGTTTTGCCCTTATTTGGCTATGTCCCCACTTGGGGACAGATACAGATGTGGCTTGGGATACATATGTGTTAATCTATACCTAACCTCAGAACCATTTGCCCTGGTCCGTTCATTCACCCTCCAACTCCACTTTAAGCTTCCTTTGTTCAACTTCCACCCAGCCCCAAGACTGCATCCCTGTAGAAATGAAAACCAGCCGTTTCCCACACTCCCTCCCAGTCCAAATGACTCTGATGCCGTCACGTAGGGGTGCAACCCCTGATTGAGTGGTCCCCCCACATCCCCAACCACATTTTCCACACTCTGAATCCATGCCCATGCAAGAGTTTTATAGCTTTTTTGTATTAAATATAACATTTTTGTACTATGTGATTTTACTGTGCTCTTTTAGAGGGGGAGAGATGAGAATACACAGTAGAATATATATTTTTTTATTATTAAAAGGTTATTCCTGCCTTTTTAGGAACTTGGGAGATTTTTGTCAAAATTTCTTTCCTTTTTTTTTTTTTTCAAATATCAACCGCATGACCTAGTTGATATTACCAAATAAAACCTTCCAGAGCAGGGAGCAAAGGATAGAGCACTGGCCCTGGAGTCAGGAAGACCTGAGTTCAAATCCCACCTCAGACACGTAACACTCACTAGCTGTGTGACTCTGGGCAAGTCATTTAACCCTAATTGCCTCACCCAAAAAAACCAAAACAAAACAGAGAACAGAAATATGAAAGATGCTAAAAAACAAAGTTTGAGGTTATTAATGTTCTAAGAATGGTCATGAATCAGAGGCCTAATGAGATAAGACTGAGGTTGGGAAGGTGAGTATGCACAACTGTAATTATTTCCCTATGGTGACTGCAAGGTTTTTTTTTTTAGAGGCTAAAAAAAAAAATACAGATGAAAACCTTATAATCTAATAAAATAGTGTTTTTCTACAGTCAGAATTTGGATGTCAGAAGATTTTGTCATTTGTCTGTTCCTTTTGTATCAAAAGCATATTGTTAAATTGGTTAATGGAAGGGAAAAATGTTTAACAGATAATCTCATTCTTTTATGTGGATTACCATCTGTGTATTGAGCTCTGAATGTTCCTGGATATGGAAGAGGGGAAATGTTATGGAATTTCAAGTTTGCCTTCCTCGCTGTCTTTATCTTGGGTAGTATATGACAAACATAATCACATTTATCTCCTGGAGCATAAAGAGTTTTAATCACCCTATTAACCAGGATGACATTTTTCACAGACTTAAAAAGGAACAGAGCAGACATTATCTCTCCATAAGCAATCCATTTCATGGAGGCTGAGCGCTAGAAATTTTTTAAAAGGGTGGATAACACAAGTTATTTCCCCTGCACATCTAAACCAACATTAAGGAGAATTTTTACTAAGGACATTGTTTATGTTGGTTAGGGGTTAAACTCTAAATTTAGAATTTCATTGCCCATAAGGGCTGGCATACAACACAACAGAGAAAATATGAGGAAATGTTTACAAGAACCCTGCATTCATTCTTGTTATTTATTGCTGCTGAGTAAAAATTTGTCCATGGACCTATGGTTATTTTTAGGGTAAAGAGAGAAATATCTTTAAACAATTTGGGAATGGAAAACAGACCTTGGAAACAACCTTATACTATACATAATAAAAATAGCATTTTATACAGCACTTTTAAGATTTGCAAAGTGCTTTACAATGTTATCTCATTTGAGCCTCACCACCCTGCAAGATAAATACTATTATCCCCGATTTCCATATGAGGAAACAGGCTGAGAGAGGTGACTTGTCCAGGGACATAGCTTTTAAGTTTCTAAGCTAGAATTTGAACTTGGAACTTCCTAACTCAAAGTCTAACATTCTATCTACTATGCCACATACCTGCTTCATATGTGGGCATGTATGTGTGTATACTATAGAGACATATTAATATGCTTGTCATATAGTATAGGTAACATACATATACATAAACTGTAAGTAGTAGTCCATCACTAGAACAAAATGGGTTTTAATAAGGATACAGAGTGTAGAACGTGTTGCTAAATACCAGCAGAGCTAATGGTGTGATTATAAGAAATAACTACCTTGCCACATGTCAATATAGTTGAGATTGAATTGAAAGCATTCATTAGCCTCAAGTGAATTGTGAGCCTTATCCCAAGTAATGAAATCATTTCTATTACTTTGGATAAGATGGTGACCCAGGTACTAGGCTGGTTTCATAAAGATCCCCCAAAAACACCAACCTAATTTTTGAAGAAAAATAAACAAACCTAAAACCATATGGTCAAAGGAAATTAAAATCTATTGAATTTAACTTCCTTTTGGAGAACAATTTAATTTCTTCTCTGTTTGGTTGGGCAAACTAGGTGGTATGATGGATGGAGTGCTGAATCTGGAGGCAGGAAGACTCCTGAGTTCAAATCCAACCCCAGACACTTACTAGCTGTGTGACCCTGGGCAAGTCACTTAACCTTGTTTGCCTTCAGTTCCTCATCTGTCAAATGAACTGGAGAAGGAAATGGCAAACCATTCCAGTATCTTAGCCAAGAAAACCCCAAATGGAATCATGAAGAGTTGAACACAACTGAAATGACTGATAGCAAGTGGTTGATGTTGACTTTACATCCTCTGATGCTTCATTGTGGCATAGAGGTGTCTGTAAGGTCTCTTAAGGTTTTGTCAGTGGGATGGCAAGGTTTGGCAAGTTCTACCAAGACAGAAAGACTTCAAGTAGAACTCTAACAAGAGTCCAGACTAGGTAAGTGTAGAGAGCCTCATTATTAGAAAGCTGAATGTCAGTTTGTCAGCCAGCTATGTAGAGGATAAATAGGAATTAATTAACAGGAGGAAGGCACTGGAATTAAGAGGAGTTGGGGAAGGCGAGATTTTATTTGGAATTTAAGGAAGTCTGGGAGGTCAGTTGTCGGAGCAGAATTCCAGGCATGGGAGACAGCCAGAAAAAAATGCCCCAAGCTGAGATGGAATGTCTTGTTCATGGAATAGCTAGGAGGCCAGTGTCATTGAATCAGAGAGTTTGTGTCATAGAATAAGATGTAAAGACTATAAAGGTAGGAGGGGGCTAGCTATGAAGGGGTTTGAATGCCAAACAGAGCATTTCATATTTAATCCTAGAGGCAATAGGGAGCCGCTGGAGTATATCGAATGGGGGCAGTGCTAACATGATCTGACCTGTGCTTCTGGAAAATCACTTTAATGGTTGATGGAGGATGGATTGGGGTGGGGAGAGACTCGGGGCAGGCAGACCCACCATCAGGCTATTGCAATAATCCAAGTGTGAGGTGAGGAAGGCCTACGCTACAGTGGTGACAGTGTTAAAGGAGAGAAGGAAGCATAATGGAGAGATGTTACAAAGGTGAAAGCGACAGGCCTTGGCAAGAGATTGGCTGGTGAGAGACAGTGAGAAATCCAGGATGACTCCAAGGTTACGAGCTGTGAAATTCAGTTTTTGCTTCAATTACAATTTTTTTAAAAAAGATATTCTGAGAAAAGGTCTAGATTTCATCAGACTAATAAATTAATTCATAACAAAAAGATTAAGAATACCTAATCTAGATCAAATCTCATTTTAGGAGATTTATCCAAATTCACAGAGATAGTGTCCAAGGTAAGGCTTGAAACCAGGTCTTCTGACAGTAGCGAGTATACTTTTCATTGAATCACACTTCCTCTTTCTATCTCTTGCTGCTGGACTTTGTTGGTATTATATAGAAATGTTGATGATTTATGTGAGTTTATTTTATATCCTTCAACTTTACTAAAGTTATTTCAACTAGTTTTTTAGTTGATTCTTTAGGATTCTCTAAGTATACTATCATATCTATAGAGAAAAATAGTTTTGTTTTCCTCATTGCCCATTCTAATTCCTTCAATTTCTTTTTCTTCTCTTATTGCTATAGCTAACATTACTAGTAAATATTGAATAGTAGTGGTGATAATGGGTAGCTTTGCTTTATACCCTGATCTTATTGGGAAGGTTTTTAGCTTATCACCATTACAGATAATATTTATTGATGGTTTTAGATAGATACTGCTTATCATTTTAAGAAAAGCTTCATTTATTCCTGTGTTCTCTGGTGTTTTTAATAGGAATGGGTATTGTATTTTGTCAAAAGCTTTTTCTGAATTTATTGAGATAATCATATGATGTCTGTTGGTTTTGTCATTTATATGGTCAATTATGCTGATAGTTTTCCTAATATTAAATCAACCCTACATTCCTGGTATAAATCTCTAGTCAGAGTGTATGATCCTTGTGATATAGTGCTGTAATCTCCTTCCTAGTATTTTATTTAAAAATTTGCCATCAATATTCATTAGGGAAGCTGCTCTATAGTTTTCTTTCTCTGTTTTGGCTCTTTCTGGTTTAGGTATCAGCATCATATTTATGGTGCAAAAGGAATTTAGTGGGACTCTTTTTTCACCTATTTTCCCAAATAGTTTATATGGTATTGGAATTAATTGTTCTTTAAATGTTTGGTAGAATTCACTTGTGAATCCATCTTGCCTTGGGGATTTTTCCTTTGGGAGTTCATTGATGGCTTGTTCAATTTCTTTTTCTAATAAGGGGTTATTTAAGAATTCTATTTCCTCTTCTGTTAATCTGGGCAGTTTATATTTTTGTAAATATTCATCCATTTCACTTAGATTGTCAGATGTAATGGCATATAATTGGGCGACACAGCTCCTAATTATTGTTTTAATTTCCTCTTCATTGGTGGCAAATTTCACCCTTTTCATTTTTGATACTGGTAATTTGGTTTTTTTTTAAATCAAATTAACCAGTGGTTTATCTATTGTATTGTTTTTTCATAAAACCAATTTCTAGTTTTATTTATTAGTTCAATGGTTTTGTTTCAATTTAATTAGCTTATCCTTTGATTTTCAAGATGTCCAATTTGTTGTTTAATTGGGGATTTTTAATTTGTTCTTTTTCTAGTTTTTTTTTAGTTGCATGCCTACTTTATTGATCTGCTCTTTCTCTATTTTATTGATGTGAGCATTTAGAGATATAAATTCCCCCCCCAAGTACTGCTTTAGCTGCATCTCGTAAATTTTGGTGTGTTGTCTCATTGTTGTCATTCTCTTTAATGAAATTTTTTATTGTTTTTGTGATTTGTTCTTTGACTCACTCATTCTTTAAGATCAGATTACTTAGTTCCCAATTAATTTTTAATCCTATCTTTCCATGGCCCTTTATTAAATGTAATTTTATTGTACATGATCTGACAAGGATGTATTTAATATTTCTGTCTTTCTGCATTTCATTTTTATGCCTTAATACACGGTCAATTTTTGTGTGGGTGCCATGTACCACTGAGAAAAAGGTGTATTCTTTTCTATTCCCATTCAGTTTTCTCTAGAGATCTGTCATATATAACTTTTCTAAAATCCTATTTACCCCCTTAACTCCTTTCTTATTATTTTTATGGTTAGATTTATCTAGTTCTGAGAGGGGAAAGTTCAGGTCCCCTACTAGTATAGTTTTACTATTTCCTCCCATAACTCATTTAACTTCTTTGAAAATTTAGATTCTATACCATTTGGTGCATATATGTTTGGTACTGATATGAATTCATTATCTATGGTACTTTTTAGCAAGATATAGTTTTCCTTTCTTATCTCATTTAATTAGATCTGTTTTTGCTTTTGCTTTGTCTGAGATCGTGATTGTGATCTCTACTTTTTTTTGAACTGCAGTTGAAGCATGACAGATTCTTCTCTAGCACCTTACCTTTACTCTGTGTGTCTCTGTGCTTCACGTATGTTTCTTGCACACAACATATTGTAAGATTCTGGTTTTTAATCCACTCTCTGCTCCTGGGGTTCAGGGAGCACTCTCACAAGTTTATTATGTGTGGGGGGAGTTCAGGGGTCTGCCCACTGGCCTGTTGCACCAGGTTCTCTGGGACTGGCATCTCACCTGCTGTTCCAAGACATCAAGCCCTGGCAGCTCACCTGCTTCATTGGGCTGCCAGAATTGGCTATTCATCTGCTGCACTGGGCCTGCCAGGCCTAGTCACTCACCTGCTGTGCCAGGGGCTGGAAGCCTCACAGCTGGCCTGCTATGTTGGAACCACGAGGTCTCAGTTGCTGACCTGTGCTGGGGCTGGGATCTTTCTGCTGGCTTACTCAGACACCACCTGTGCTAAACTGTGCTCTCCCTTTACTCTACTGAGACAGACCTTTCCTGTAGTCCTTCTAAGTTGTCTTGGGCTAGAAAATTGTTTCACCCTGTCCTTTTGTGAGTTCTGCCACTCCAGAATTTGTTTTGAGGCATTATTTAAAGTTATTTGGAGGGGAATTTGGGAGAGTTCAGGCGAATTCCTGCCATTTTGGCTCACTTCACCTCTAAAATACAGGTTTTGAGAAAAGAAAGTCTTAAGAAAAATATCAGTTGCTTCTAAAGAATACAACTGGTTATTTGCATTTATCTTATCTTAAGCACTGTAATTCATTGGAACATTGGAATAAGCTTCATTGGGGTCCTTCAGTTTCAACAACTCAGCACATTTTTCTTCCTAAAAATCAGATAAGCAAAACTAAAAAAAAAAAAAAGACTAAAAGTATACATTAAAATAATGGCAAGGTCTATTCTATATTGACTTGAGTTATAAGTTGTCAGGTAAGCTGCAAAACCTGATACATTTGTGATACTTTTAACCTGAGCCTCTGAAAATACTCTGAAAAGATCTAGACACTCCCAGCTCAAGAGTATTGTCTCAGTTTTACAGTGTAGCAGAACCAGTATCTAAAATACCCACAAATGAATATCAAAGTGGAGTGTTCCCAGGGCCCATCTGCCATTACACTACTCCTATTTCTAGATACTAGTTCTCTTTAATACAGCATGGGTATTCAAAAGGTACAGTGATTCAGTCAATATGATTTGAGTATGAAAGTGCTTTGGGGAAAGAAATCTTAATTTTTTGGTTTTTTTTTAGTCATTGAAGACTCTCCAAATCCGGGCTACTTGTTTCTTTTCTTTTTCTTTTCTTCTTCTTCTTTTTTGCCTTGCTGATTACACAATTGTATTTAATTTTGCTATTTTCCATGCACAACTTAGATGATTTATATTCTTATAAAACTTCCATTAAACTCTGGCCTTAATTTTAGTTCAAGGGTCCCTCAAGGACATAATCCAGCCCTAAATGGTGAGAACTTTGCTTAGATAAACCTTTCCCTTCCTGTTGCCTATCTTGCCAAAATGGGTACCAGATTTTTGAGCCTTGAATATCTTCAGCAGTTTGTCAGCAGAATCCTCCAACTTTGTGCTGTAGTGTCTGTATCCCATCTGAATCCCCCATCTGTTTTCTAAGCTGAGCAAGATGTAGACATTCATACATCACCATATGGAAATCTTACAGGGGCTTACCAGTTACTAGGTAACTGGGCACTGGAACCAGTCACCATTCACTGTCCTATTATTTCTCTCCCTTGGAGGAAATGGGGTCACAAAATTAAAAAAAAAAAAACAACACATTACATTGCAGTAATTTTCACACAAAGCTAAAATAAAAGTTGTCTTCACACAATAAGAATAATTAGAAAAACCTTTGGCTCTTAATCTACTCAAGGATGATTTTATTTCCATAAATTTTTATTGTGGAGGATTGTTACAAGGTAACATGCATTATCGACTCACCAAATTCTTGCTTAAGAGAGGCTTGCTTTTTCTTATTCATGGATATTAACTGATGAGTGATACTCAGCTACTGAAACAAATTTTGTTAATTCTTATATAAGATCTTTTGAAGTTGATTAGAAGACAATCAGTGGTTAAGAGGAAGAGGGCATCATAATGTGGTTAAGTGACATTAGCAAAGTTCACCCAAAAGTTGGAGTAAATAATAGCACCTAAAGCATGTTTGTTCTCTAATAAATCTCATTTCTCCCTGTTTTTTCCATGTCTTGCCAAATAGCTCTCCTAAGTTTCCATAGACACAATAACTAAAATTTGGCATCTGCTAAATGCCTGCTGACACACTGGGTAGATATGGGGCAGGAGGTTGGGATTAGCAGAGAGGGAGAAGGAGAGTGATATCAGTAATTCCTCATTGGTTTCAATAACTGCATCTGGTTGTCAGAGCAAAAGACTTGTTAAACAACTTTTCAGGGGATAGGTAATATGATGATCCAGAGCCCAGGGAAGGAACACCACTGCTTTTGACCCTCTTTGGGCTCAACTCTTCCACTACCATGAAAGAGACTTGGATATTCTATGTGTCCAATCAGTGTTTGAGTGCTAAGATAAAATGGGCACTCCAGCCTTAACCAGAAGCCTCCATTAATTCCACATTTATTGAATGCTTGCTGTGTGCCAGGTGCTTTGCTAAGCATTGAAAATGCAGATACAAAAATTGAACATTTCCCACTCTCAAGGAGATGAGACCAAGGTTTTCAACTTAGGTGACTGGAAGGATTCTGATATCCTCAACAGAAATAGGGAAGTTAGGAAGAAGGGAGAGTTTAGGAGAGAAGGATGTGTTCTTTTAAAATGTCTGCAGAAAATCAAATTGGTAATGTTGGACTAGAGTTAAGAGAAGCTGAAGCAGACACATAGATCTTTAAGTTATCTGCACAGAGCTGATAGAACTCAGGGTTGTAAATGAGATCGCTGAGAGAGTGTAGAGGGGAAAAAAAGAGAAGAAGGTCCAGGACAGAGTCCTGAGCCACACTGACCCATAAGAGATGGCACATGGGTAATCATCCAGCAAGAGACTGAGAAGGAATGACCAGATCACTAGAAGAAGAATCAGGAGAGTGCAGGATCATGGAAAGCCAGGAAGGGGAAAGTGTTTGAAAGGAATGAGAGGGTGGTCAATAATGCCAAATGCTACAGAGATAGCAAGAAGGATGGGGACTGAGAAAAAGTCACTGGGTCTGACTATCAAGGGTAATCTTGGGGCAGAGTCAAGATAATGGAGCGAAAGGAAGCATTTTTGCCTAGCTCACCCAGCACATTTCCTCTACAATGACCTAGAAAATGTGTCAGACTGAATTCTGATCAGGAAAGCTAAGAAAAAAGTCATAGTGAGTCACTTTTTCTAGCCCAGGGCAACCTAGAAAAACAGATAGATCCTCTGATACTGGGATGGGGGCTGGCCAAGAGCATAATGCAGCAGCAGTGTCAGAAGAGCAACAGCAGAGTAGAGGAGGGCACATTTCCATTCTCAAGGTCAGAAAGGGGACCAAGAGAGTTCTGGTGTAACAGTCTACTGAAACTCAACTACACACAAACCAACAGACCCAAAGCTGGGTCAGGAACTTGCAGGGCTCATATCAGGAGGGCAGGGGACAGCACCAAAAAGTTACAGGTCCTCAAAATGAACTGTGAAAGCAGCAGAAGGACATAAAAGATGGAAACTCAGGCCAGTCATTTCTCCATCTTTCACCAGAGGTGAGCAGAACCCAACTCTAATACAAAGTCTACAGTCAGTAGGCTGGAAAAATGAGCAAGCAAACAAAAAAGAACCTGAGCTGAAGCTGAAGACACAGACATGGAAGAAGATAATGACTTGAAAATATCTACAAGCAAAACCTCAAAGAAAAATGCAGATTGGACACAAACCCAGAAGAGATAAAGGAGTAAAAATAGCAAAAAACAAAAACAAAAAAAAAAACCTTAACAAAATATGAGCAGAGGAAAGAAAATTAGAGCTATGCAAGAAAGCTATGAAAAGAGAACTAACAACTTGGTAGAAGGGATACAAAACCTTGCTGAAGAAAATAACTCCTTGAAAATTAGAATTAGTCAAATGGAAGCTAATCACTCCATGAGACATCAAGAAAAACAAAGTAAAGAGACAAAAAAATAGAAGAAAATGTGAAATATCTCACAGGAAAAGCAACTAATCTGAAAAATATGTTGAGAAGATAATTTAATAATGTTTGGACTACCTAAAAACCATGATCAAAAAAAGAGCCTTGACATCACATTTCAAGAAATTATAGAAGAAAACTGCCCAGATATCTTAGAACCACAGAGTAAAATAGAAAATTTTAAAAAATCCACCAGGCAACTCTTTTTTTTTATTAATTAATTTATTTTTAGTTTTCATCATTCACTTCCATAAGCTTTTGCATTTTAAATTTTCTCTCCCTTCTTCCTTGCCTCCTTCCCCAAGACAGTGTGCAACCTGATATAGGCTCTACATATACATTCCTATTAAACATATTTTCACATTAGTCATGTTGTAAAGAAGAATTAAAACCAATAACAAGAACCACAAGAAAGAAGAAAAAAAAAACAAAACAGAAGAAAAAAAAAGAGCAAATAATATGCTTCAATCTGCATTCAAACTCACCAGGCAACTCTTGCAAGAAACCCTAAAATAAAAATTCCCAGAAATATTATAGCTAAAATCTACAGCTCTCAGATTAAGGAGAAAATACTATAAGTAGCCAGAAAGAAATAATTCAAATACCATGGAGTGACAGTCAGGATCATACAAGATTCAGCAATTGCCAAAGGAAAGAAACAGTTTGGAATATGGTATTCCAGAAGGCAAAAATTCTAGGATTACAACCAAGAATAACCTACCCAGCAAAATTGAGTGTAACCTACAGGGGAAAAATAGATATTTAATGAAATAGAGCACTTTCAAGCATTCCTGATGAAAAGACTAAAGTTGAATAAAAAATTTGCCAAACACAGGACTCAAGAGAAACATAAAAAAGGAAAACATCAGTGAGAATCCAAAAGAAACAAAACAAACAAAGTTAAAGAATTTATAGTCTTATATGAGGATAAATGTAACTCCTCAGAACTTTTTCACCAGGAGTTTTATTTATTTTTTTTATTAATTTATTTTGAATTATCAAAAATCACTTCCATAAGCTTTTGAGTTTTAAATTTTTCTCCCCCTCCCTCCTCTCCTTCCTCCCCAAGATGTTGCACAATCTGATATAGGCTATACATATACATTCCTATTAAACTTATTTTCACATTAGTCATGTTGTAAAGAAGAATTAGAACCAATGGGAGGAACCACCAGAAAGAGGAAACAAAACAAAACAGAAGAAAAAAAATAGCAAATAGTATGCTTCGATCTACATTCGAACTCCATAGTTTTTTTTTTTGTATGTGGACAGCATTTTCCACGACAAGGCCTTTGGAGATGTCTTAGATCCTTGTATTGCTGGGAAGGGTTAAGTTTATCAATATTAGTCATCGCACAACATGGCTGTTACTGTGTACAACGTTCTCCTGGTTCTACTCACTTCACCCAGCATCAGACCATACAGGTCTTTCCAGGTTTTTCTGAAGTCTGCCTGTTCATCATTTCTTATAGAACAATAGTATTCCATTACATTCATATACCATAACTTGTTCAGCTATTCCCCAAATGATGGGCATCCTCTCAATTTCCAATTCTTTGCCACTACAAAAATAGCTGCTATAAATATTTTTGTACATGTGACTCCTTTTCCCATTTGTATGATCTCTCTGGGATACAGCCCTAGAAGTGCTATTGCTTGGTCAAAAGGTATGCACATTTTTATAGTTCCAAATTGCTCTCCAAAATGGTTGTATCATTTCACAACTCTACTAACAATGCATTAGTGTTCCAATTTTCCCACATCTTCTCCAACATTTATCATTTTCTGATTTTGTCATGTTGGCTAATCTGATAGGTAAGATGTGGTACCTTGGAGTAGTTTTGATTTGCATTTCTCTAATCAATAGTGATTTAGAGCACTTTTTCATATTAGTATAGATGACTTTAATTTCTTCATTTAAGAACTGTCTGTTCATATCCTTTGACCACTTATCAATTGGGGAATGACTTGTATTCTTATAAATTTGACTTAATTCTCTATATATTTTAGAAATGAGGCCCTTATCAGAGAGACTTCACCAGGAGTTTTAAAGGAAATCTAATTATACTCTAGTTAGCCAATGATTCTATCATATTTAAATGATTTCATAAGAAGAACAAAAGGGTGAGGAAGAAGAATGCATTGGAAGAGAGGGGAAGGGGGAAGAAGAATGGGGAAAATTATTTTACATAAATAAGATATGCAAAAAAGAGTATATGATAAGGTGGACAGTGGTAGGGGAGCATGTAGCACTTGAACCTCATTCTCATTTAAACTGGTTCAAGAAGGGAAGAATACACATAAACACATAGTTCAGTACAGAAATTCATCTTACACAACAGGAAGTAGGAGGGAAAGGGGTTAAGAGAAAGGAAAGGGGGATAAGAAGGAGTATACATTAGGCAAGGCAGTGGTCAACATAGTGACTGATTAACACAGTAACTAACCACACTTCCAAAGGACTGATGATGAAACATGCTATCCATTTTCAGATAGACAGCTGATTGATTCAGAGTGCAAATTAAAGCATATTTTCTTCTCCTTCTCTTTCTTTTTCTTTCTTTGAAGCAGTTTGGAAATTTGTTTTGCATGATTACATATATTTGTAATGAGGTTTGTTTTTCTTGCCTTCTAAATGGATGGGGAGTGGGGGTGGGGAGAGAGAATTTGGAACTAAAAATAAAATTGAATTAAAAACTTTTTAAAGACTGATCTTGGAATTGGAAATTGAGGGGATACCTATTAATTATGGAATGACTGAACAAGTTGTGGCATATGATTGTGATGAAATACTATTGTGCTATAAGACATGATGAGCAGGATGCTTTTAGAAAAACCTGGGAAGACTTATATGAACTGTTACAAAGTGAAGTGAGCAGAACCAGAAGAGTGTACACAGTAACAACAATATTTATATGATGATCAGCTGTAGATGACTTAGCTATTCCCAGAAATACAATGATCCAAGACAATTCTGAAGGACTTAGAATCTAAAATGCTATCCACCTCCAGAGAAAGAACTGATGGAGTCTGAATGCAGATTGATGCAAATTATTTTTACTCCCTTTATTTTTCTTGGTTTGTTTGTCTTTTTTTTTTTTGGTCTGTGTTTTCTTTCACAACATGACTAATATGGAAATATGTTTTGCATGAGTGCACATGTATAACCTATATAAAATTGTTTGTCTTCTCAATGAAGGGAAAGAGGAAGGAGGGAGGGACAGAATTTAGAACTCAAAATTTTAAAAAATGAATGTTAAAATTGTTTTTACATGTAATTGGGGAAATACAATATATTTTTTAAAAGAGTAATCTTGGAGAGAATAGCTTCAGTTGAGTGATGAGGTCAAAAGCCAGAATGCAATGGGTTGAGAATTAAACAGGAATTAAGAAAGTAATGGTAACAAGTGCACCCTTTGATCTGAGTTACTAAGATCCAGTAGGATGGGAAATACTTAGATGTAATAAAAATGTAAAAAAAAAGAAATATGAACTTATGAGGTGATTTGCAATGATATGCAAGGTGAATAAAATAAATGGGTTTTTCTAACTCATTTCTGGCATCATTTAGGTTTAAAAAAAAAAGCCTACTGATAATTGAGTTTTCAAATGTTCACAAAGGATTTTACTGGGTAGAAGACAGATAAAATTGAGATATATTCAGACAAAAACATTAGCAAAAGTGATATCACATCTGATGGTAATTCCCTGACAAAATGGCAGATTAGTTATTATAAATGAGACAGAAAGTTCTGGTCACAGATTTTCTTGGCTGAGTACTAAATAATCTATGATGATGATGGAGCTATGCTCACTTAAAAGCAAATAGTCATCCCTCAAACCAAATATTCTGCAAGTGCCTCTTTTGTCTTGGAAGCTTCACTTTTTCACTAACTAAATTTCAAGCTCCTTGAGGACAGGGATTGAGTTGTTTGTATCCCTAGTGCCTAGCATGGTGTTACATACATAGAAGCATTTAATAACTTTTTAACAATTTTGCTCGCTTCATCTAGTGGTTTTTGATATGCTATTTGTTTAGTATAGTATGTATAGTATAATATAGTATAGCATAGTATGGTATGGTATAGTATAGTATAGTATAGTATAGAATAGTATAGAATAGTATAGAATAGTATGGTACAGTATAGTAACCTACCCAGCAAAACTGAGTATAACCTATAGGGGAAAAACAGATATTTAATTAAATAGAATGCTTTCAAGCATTCTTGATGAAAAGACTAGAGTTGAATAAAAAATTTGCCTAATGCAGTCATTAGGTACTTAATAAATGATTCTTGACTTGACTTGTTTTCATCCATAACCATTCATACAAAGATCATGGAGATCCCCTAGGTAATAAAACTGATTATCTCATACTTAAACAGTTTATCACAGAATTCCCAGGATTGGAAAGGTCATTAAATTGCCCTCTACCTCATTCTAGACCTACAAAGGAATCCACATTATAACATACCCAGGAAGTGGTAATTTAGCCCCTATTGAAACACCTTCAATGAGAAGAAACCCATTACCTCCCAAGGCAGCCCTTTCCACTTTTGGATAGCTCTAATTGTTTAGATGGGTTTCCTTAAGTCAGACCTAAATTTGTCTCTTTATAACTTCTAATAATTTCTCCTGGTTCTGCCCCTGGTGAGGTCAAACAGAATAGATTAAATTCTTTCTCCACATGATAGCCTTAAAAAAAAATTGAAGATGGCTATTATATTGCTCCTAAACATCTTCCCTTAGTTGATCTCCAAATGGCATGGCTTCAAGGCTATTCAGCATCTTTGTGGTGCGTCTCTGGATGCCCTCTACCTTACCGATATCTGGCAATCCGTGGTGCCCAGAACTGAACACGATACTCTAGATGGGGATCTGATTAGAACAGAGTTATAGGCTTGTTATGGGTTATTCCCCCTTCATGCATTATACTATCTGGACAAACTAGTTTTCTCACTTTTCCTAAACTTTATAATCCATCTTTGGTTTTCATGCTTTTGTACAAGCTGTCCTCTGTGCCTTGAATGCACACTTTCTATCTTCACCTTTGCCTCCTAGAATCCTTAGCTTTCTTTAAAGCTCAACTCATGTAAAAACATGGGGCTTTCCCTGATTTCCTCCATCTCCCCATGCTAGTTGCCCTGAAATTACATTGTATTTACTTTGTACTTTTTGTATATACTGATATGTATACATAATGTTTCCTTGATAGAATATAAACTACTTGAAGGGAGGGACTTTTCATTTTTGGCTTTGTATCCCCAGAAATACAGATATATACATAGTAACAATATGATAAGTTCTTATTTATTAATAAATGTGAACTGATTAATTAATTTAAATACTTGACTGTCACCTATTTATTCCTGGAAAGGCCTCTCAATGCAGCCCAAGATCACACTGCTAAATCACACAGTTGACTCTTTTCAAACTTTCAGGCCACTAAAACATCCCAAATCTTTTTCGGACAAATGGAATGGTCCTTCCCAACAAGGTTCCCACCACTTCCCCCTTAGCAACCAGTTCCTCCTTGCTAGTGAGAATCAAATCCAGAATATAAGTTCCTCTTGTTGGTCCCCTCATCTTTTGAAGTATGAAATTATTAGGACAAATCAATAAATTATTAGCCACTCTGCTTGAGGCAGAGACAGAGCTCCAGCAGATGTCTGATTAATTGAAGCGCCAGTCACTACTATGTAATGCCTCTGTGCCAGACTTGAAATCTGTTTAATGAACTTATCACTTTCTTCTTTCTGACCAGGTGGTCTGTAGTACTCTCTGTTCACTGTATAGTTTTCTTTTCTGCCTCCATTAAGCTTCACTCAAATGCTCTCTACTACAGAGAAGTTTCCTCATTCTAGTTTCTGGATTTCTTCACATGAGTATATATTTTTAACATAAAATGTTACTCTCCTCATTTTTATAGAATTTGGCTTTAAAAAAGTTTCTAAAGTCATGTTCCAGTCTTGGCTCTCATTCTACCAAATCTCAATGATATCAATGAGATCGAATTTGTCTCAGTACACTAGAATTTCTAGTTCATGTTTCTTATGAACCATACTTTTAATATATTTGTATAAAGTAGTCTGAGGCCATTGGCTTTATAATTGGTTTTATTATTTCCTTTTGGGGAATTTTGTCCTTTGTGAACTCTGAGTATCTCAATCCCTATTTGTATTTCATTGTAGCTATTCTATATGACAGCCTGGGGCCCAAGGTTTCCCAAGAGGTCTGTAAATAGATTTCAGGGGGTCCATGATCTTGAACAGGGAAAATAACATCTTTGCTTTTGCTAACTACTTTTATAAACAATAAATTTTTATGATTATCTTCTGTTTCTTACATATAGTTGTCCTAAGTATCCCTTCTCCTTCCCCTCCCAGAGATCCAACGCATAAGACTGGAATCTATATCTCTTAACTCTCAGGCCAGTGCTTTTTCCACATAGCAGAGAGGTCTCCAGACTTTCAAGTACAGTAATTTCTATGAGCTATTTTTAGAGCTGGAAGGAGTTTTAGATGCATGCCTAGCCCAACATCTTCTTTACAGATGAAGAAACTGAGGTCCAGAGAGAAGTGAGTTGCCCAGGGTCACCTAGGTAGTAAGGAGCAGAAAAAGGATTCAAACTCATCTTCTAAAACCATTTTATACTACAGCAATAGTGTAAAAATCACCCTCCCAGGCTTAGCTGAATGTCACTGGTCCAGTCACACTAGGTGAACACCTCACTAGCTTCATTAGCAAGTCCAGCATTAGAAATATCCAGCTGAAAATTGAGGCAACTACTCTCCGAGGTGTGGAAATTTTCATTTTGTTGATAGGTAATGAGGGTTAAGGTTTCATTTAAAGCAAACCTGGGAGCTGAACTGGAAGAGTGTGATAAAAGAGGGCATGAAGGGGCACATTTGCTTTCGGTCACACAGCTGCTGAATGAAAAATCCGAACGGAAACCAGCACAGCATCCACTTTTCCGTGAACATAATGTGCTCTAGAAAGAAGTCAGATAATACAGCCTAATCCACCCAATTTGTGCCTTTGATGTGAGCTTAGGCATTATTTCTTGCATTTTATTTCATCATTAAATTAATTTGAGCTGGGGGCCAGCACACATTAATTACCTAGCATGACGAACCCCCAGGTCAGCTGGTTTTCCTAGGTTACATCTG
Source organism: Vombatus ursinus (assembly GCF_900497805.2). Taxonomy (NCBI): domain Eukaryota; kingdom Metazoa; phylum Chordata; class Mammalia; order Diprotodontia; family Vombatidae; genus Vombatus; species Vombatus ursinus. The sequence continues at coordinate 19,947,471 of NW_020954953.1, read as the reverse complement.
CAGCAAGGCAACTGGTTTTATTAGAAAAGTTAAGGCCAGCAGGTTAATATCATGTCTCCCAGTATCAACCTGTGGTGCTTTAATACGTGTTGAGGCTCCAAATGTAGAAATTAAAAACTACTCTCTCAAGTGTGTGATTTAGGCTGAAAATGTGATAGACCAAGGACCATCGTGGCTGCTTGCAGTGTGCATCTTAACTTCATTACCAGTTGCTCCACATTTTCAAATCACCATCTCATGATAGCAATGAAGATGGCCAACATTATGTCTGTGTGAAATCCACACAATCCCAAGAGCTGATAATGTTCTGGAGCACTGGGGCTAAGGAGGATTTATTCTTCAGGTCAATAATCAAATCAAATTGGTAAGTAAATGAAGCCAAGACCTCTTTCTCCTCCAAGAAAACATGTGATTTAAGATGGTAGTTTCCAACAAGGATGACAGCTTCTTGCTGGCCATTAACTGTCATCTCAGTGAGAGAGAAAGAGGTGGAGAAAGACAGAGGAAGACACAGAGATAGAAACAGAAAGACGGACAGGAGAGGGAGAGAGAGAGAGAAAGGGAGAGGGAGAGGGGAAGAGAAAGAGGAGAGAGAGAAAGAGAGAGAGAGAGAAAGAGAGAGAGAGAGAGAGAGAGAGAGAGAGAGAGGAAGAGAGCATGCACATTTGTGTTTCTGGCACCCCATACAAATGCACATATTTTCTGAACATGTTACTTCAAATTAGACAGCTTAATGAAGCAGAGCAGGTTTTGATGCTTTCTTCCTTGTTTGCGACACTCTTCTTATCCCAGAATCTCTTCTCCCTGCCTCCTTCATGTGTTTTCCTTTGAGTTTTTTTTTTTTCTAGTCTGCTGTCTGGCTGTAGCTTGCTGTTACTCCTGTCCTCTTCTATTTTTGAAAGCCATCCTCCCCCTCAGTGGTACATATCCTCATAGCCTTTTCTTCTTTAGACCTTCCCTGGAGGGACATGATCAGGGCCATTGTCTCCCTGGGGCCAGAAATAACCCCAGTGCCTTGAGAGCAGACAGTGATGGTAAAATCTGCCTCTTTCCACAAGGAAGACTAGGGGTCATTGATGATTATAAGTGCCTGCTTCCATTATGACAGCCAGTGTTCTCCCTTGCCATCTTCACCCTTTTCCCCCAAGCCATATTTCACTTCCCTCCCTCTCCGTGATGTCAGCCTAGCCCCACAAGCCACATGTCATTTCGTGTTAGGCACTCTGACTCTTCCCTCCTAGCAGTTCAGAACCAAGTCACCTCTTTTCCTCCAAAAAACAATCACACCCTCTGTGGTCTCTCCAAGATTGTTCTACGAATCCTAAGGATACAACTAGTTCTCATTTCTAGTGTACCATCTTTGCCAATTTCAACTTTAAATTTCTCCCCCTGGAGATGATGAAACAGGCCATTACTAGGTCTCTGGCAATAGGGACAGCACAGTTTTACCAGGCATCTTCTTCTGTTTGGAGAAGTATATATTGTGAGCCCTTCCTTAAATTGAGCTGAATTATGCCTTCCTGCAACTTCCACCTATCACTCATATTTCATCCCTCAGAGGCTATGCAGAATGAACCCTCTTCCTTTCAAATATCTGAAATAGCTAATATGTGTCTCCTAAATCTTCTCTTCTCCTGACTAAACCTCCCCCCGTTCTTGCAAACATTTCTCATAGAACATGAGAACAGATCCCCCACCACCCTGATCATCCTTTTCTGAATATGCTTCATGTATCAAAGTCTCTTTTAAAATGTGGCACCTGGGGGCAACTAGGTGGCACAGAGGATATAGCACCTGCCCTGCAGTCAGGAGGACCTGAGTTCAAATCCTGTCTCAGACTCTTATTAGCTGTGTGACCCTGGCCAACTCATTTAATCCCAATTGCTTCCAAAATAAAATAAAATGTGGCACCTGGAATTCAACACCAGTCCAACCAGTAACCAAAATTGTAACTAGGAATTTTTGCATCTGAGCTAAGTACCATAAACCCCACCCAGGGCAAGTGGCATGAAGTGAGTCCTCAATTGAGTGGTGAGGCAGAGTGAGGTGGCAGATGAGTGGGGAGTTGGAAGAGGCACTCTTCTCAGAGCGCTATTAGGTAGCTTAATACTTCAACATATTGTTCTTGCTACATTTGAGTCACACGAAGCCAAGTCATGGTACTTGCCCAGAGCCAGGATGTGTTAAAGACAGGACTTGAACCCAGGTCTTCTTGAATCCCTAAACAGGCTCTCCATCCACTTTGGCACACTGGCTCTTTAGAGGCTGGTCTGCATTAGTAGAAAGAATTCCCTAATAGCAGTAAAATCACAGCAACAGCCCCCAAAAACTTATTCCTAACTAGTGGTTAAGCTCTGTTGTTTCTCTGCCCGCAAAGGAATGCAAGTATTGTCACTCTGAACATGGCACCCTGAAATGAAGCCTCATTTACACTGTCCTAGCTACAGCTGTAAGTGGCAACAGTGGATAGAGGGCCAAGCCTAGAGTCAGGAAGACCCAAGTTCTTATCCAGGCTCAGACACATACTAGCTATGTGACCCTGGGCAAGTCATTTGACCTCTCTTTACCTTAATCTACTAAAGAAAGAAATGGCAAACCAGCATCTTTGCCAAGAAAACCCTAAATGGGGTCCCAAAGAATGGCATATAACTGAAACAACTGAACAACAACAGTTACAACTCTGGGCAGGGCAGAAAGCCATGGGACCACTGTTTTTTTTTTTTTTTTCTGAAATAGTTAATCCTATGCCCCACAACATATAAAAAAAGAAAAATGCTAGGCCTTCTCTCTAAATGCAAGAAAGTGTGATAATCAAGATGTGTCCGGTGATTGGTTCTTATCTGTCAGAGGGAACAGAAGGGCAACCATGATTCCATGAGTAAAAATAAGATCACTTTGTGTTTGTATGGTGCTTAAATAGTCCAAAGCTTTTTTCATGTGCATGATCCTATTTAATCCTTAGACAAGCTTATCAACTGTACCTTTCAGCCCGTGAAAAGTGCTGGATCCTAACCCACAAGGCTTCCTTCTTGATTCTCACCTCATGTCTACCTTAGCTTGAAGGTACTTTCCCCAACATCATTGAAGACAGGCAGTATTTCCATCCAGCACAGGCCTGCTCTGTGCTCTATCCTTAGGTGACCACTCTTCTTTTTCGCAGAACCACAGAATGTTAGTGTTGCAAGAAACCTCAGTCATTTGGTCCAACACAGACCTGAAAAGGGATTTCATTACAACCCGCTTGAGGCCTCCAGTGAGGGGTAACCCAGTGCCTCCTAGGGCAGCCCATTGCAATTAAGGAGCACTCTGTTATGGAGTTTTTTTTTTTTAACATAAAGCGTAAATTTGTCTCCTTGCAACTTTTCATCCATTGCTCTGAGACTAAACAGAACACGGTGAAACCCCCTTCCATATAACAGCCCTTAAAATTCTTGCTGTTTGTCCTTTGTTCTCAAAGAGGACCATGACATCAGGGAGGTGATGCCATGACATGCAAATGAATTGGATTTAAGTGAGGGAGGGCTGTGCAAAATCACCAGCCTCACTTTCTTCTCTGGAGCCATCTGGGTCCAGTGCCCAGATGTAGATCAGGATGACTGGAGATGGGCCAGGATGCAGTGGGGAAACTTGGCTTTTTCAAGCTAAGCCCTCAAAATGCTTAAAGATAGCTATCATGGGGCAGCTAGATGGCACAGTGGTTAGAGCTCCGGCCTCGGAGTCAGGAGGACCTGAGTTCAAATCTGGACTCAGACACTTGACACTTACTAGCTGTGGGACCCTGGGCAAGTCACTTAACCCTGATTGCCTAAGCAAAAAAAAAAAAAAAAAAAAAAGACAGCTATTATGTCCCCTGGAGTCTTCTTTTCTCTAGGCTGAACCATCCCCAGTTCCTTAAACCAGTCATGGACAATGCCCAGATTGCCTAACATGGAGTCTTCTTATGTCCCCTACTGCATGGGTTGGGGTAGCCTCCTTTTGTTGGCTGAGTGGATGGAAAGGCTATGTCTTTAAAACTGGACAAACTGAGACAGTTTCTTTCTTTCTTTCTTTCTTTCTTTCTTTCTTTCTTTCTTTCTTT
>NW_020954953.1:19788146-19943383 GCF_900497805.2 Vombatus ursinus | reverse complement strand
TTTCTTTCTTTCTTTCTTTCTTTCTTTCTTTCTTTCTTTCTTTCTTTCTTTCTTTCTTTCTTTCTTTCTTTCTTTCTTTCTCTTTCTTTTTCCTGTTCTTTTTTTCCTTTAGGCTCTTTCTTGCACCTGCTGTTTCCAGAGGGTGAAGATCACAATTCACCCATAGAGTAGGTGCCACAAACTGAACCAGGAGAGGGGAATACCTTCTCCCACTCTATCTCTTTCACCCCATTTCCAAGAAATGGGTTTAGGGTCTCTGATCTGTGTGGTTTGTCCTCAATTTCAGGAGCTGGCAGCGATTCCCCAGTGACCTGGGAATTTGGGCCATGGAGACCCTGGAGACAGGTTTCTAGCGGGATGTTGCAGCCAGTTAGCTTCTCAGGGCAGCCTGGAGGAGCTCCAGCCTTAGGGGTTTTTGGCCTTGAAATGGGATTGTATGCTGAATAAGAACTAAGTTAAGCTATGAACCTAATCCTCTTCCCCTCTTCAGAAACGGACACAGAAGATTAAATCCCTATACTGGGGAAATAAGTTTGCATATTTGTGATTACACTTTTTGAAGTAATTTTGTTTGGTAAAAGCTAGTCTGATTGTTAGTGATTAAACGGAACTGGGGTATAAGGAATACATTGTTACAATTGAACACCATTAATGGGAGCTGGAGCCATTTTTGGAAAGGCTAGATACACTAATCCTCCTTGAGATTACCACAGTACCCTGAGGGAGGAGTGATATGTAACCTGCCTGGCCTTCAGGCAATGAGGATCAGTGTGCCAGCATTATACTGACATAATGGAAACTCCACGCTCTTCACTAGCCTGGTTTCCTTCCTCCGGATACACTTCAGATTATCCATGTCCTTTCCAAAATAGAATGCTGAGAACTGAACATGATACTCCAGTTGTGGTGTGACCAGGGCAGGATACAGTGGGACCCATCACCTCCTCATTCCTGGAAGGTATGCTTCTCATCTTCCAAAAGATAATGAAGTCCCAATGAAGCAAGATGTGAAGTTTGGGAATCAAAAAAAAAAAAAAAAAAAAAGAAAGAAAGAAAGAAAGAAAGAAAGAAAGAAAGAAAGAAAGAAAGAAAGAAAAGGCATTATCTTTCAATTGTTTTAGTTAATTTACTACTAAGGTTTAGGAGAATAATCCCAAACTTCTGTCTTAAGAGAAAAAGAACCAGTCCCCTAATATTCCTTTAGCTCATGGTGATTTCTCACATTTTTTTGGATGCTCAAATGAGGTGTTGCATGGTGGGTGGAATGGAATTCTCCTGACCCTCCCTGTAGCATTCAGCCTCAGAAATCCAGGGACCCTGGCAATGATGTGGTTCCCTATAGTGCATAATGACACATGTGAAAATCGTGCCCCGGGGACAGCCCCAGGTACCAACCCAGGCAACTAGGTGGTACAGTAGGTAAGAGTGCTGGACTTGCAGTAAAGAAAACCTGAGTTCAAATTCTGCCTCACTTTCTAGCTATATGACCCTGAGCAAGTCATTTAACTGCAACCTCACTTTCCCCATCTGCAAAATGGGGATAATAATAGCACCTACCTCCCAGGGTTGTTGTGAGGATCAAATGACACATTTGTAAAGTGTTTTGCAACCTTAAAGCACTATATTAATGCTAGCTACTATTATTATATTTCTACCATGCTGATACCAAGGCAAACAGATCTGCCTTGCATTTGGCCTTTTTTTGTTTGTCAGAATGAGAACGCATTGAACAGTAGTCTTTCAATGCAACGTGCTCAAAGAAGTTTTGCTGCCAGCTTTTTCCCTGTGAGTCTTCCTGCCTGTCATCTTGGTCTTTTCATCCATTTAGTGGGTTCATTTTCAACAGCTGCTCACTGCTGTCACTGCCTTTGTTCTCGAACTCTCACGGTGGGCCATGTTTTCTGTCCTGTCCTGCTTCTTGAAACAAGACTTTCTTATGTAAGCCTGTGTGATGAAGAAATGTCGATTTCAGTCCTTGCCAGGTTTTCAGATCTTTTAGTTGAAAGTTTCTGCTGTTGTTGTCATCATCATTGTTATTTTGTCCCTATTCTCAATGGAGTTTCTCTTCCTCCTTCTCTGGGGACCTTTTTACCTCCCAAACCACACCAAACTTATAATCAATTAAAAATTAAGCAGCTGCTATGTATAACTTAATTACTGAATTACGCATTGATCAGTTACTGAATCATATAATAAGACAAAGTCTAAGTTCAATATATAATTATAAAAAAACAAACCATGCTCATACAAGATAGAAAACCTTCAAAGACACAGCTTTAGTTTGACCATGACCCACTGAAAGAGTTTTCCAGGGAAAACTGGGAAGTCTGCAGGATTCTTAGGAGGCTAGGCACACCTAAGAAGTTTGGAAATTCATTCTTTTGTTGTTAGATGGTATAGTGGATAGATCAATGGAGGGGAAGTCAGGAAGACCCGAGTTCAAATCCTGCCCAGACAAGTCACTTAAGCTTGACCAGCCTCAATTTCCTCATTTGTAAAATGGGGATAATAATAGCACCCTTCTCACAGGAGTGTTGTAAGAATCAAATGAGATAATAACTATTAAACACCATATAAACATGAATGGTAGTTATTATTGTTATTGCTGCTGGGAGTAGAGTAGTACCTAGAGTCTGCCTTGCCTTGGCACGGTGTCTGGTAAGCCCTCATCCTATATATATCTTATCTGTACATAGTTGTTTTTATATTGTCTCTTCCGTTAGATTATAAGCTCCTTGAGGGCAGGCACTGTTTTCACCATTTTCTATTTCCCCAGTGTTTAGCATGATGCCTGGCACATAGTAGGCACTTAATAAATGCATGTTGATGTGATTTGACTCCCCCTTTCCCTGCAAGGATACAGGATATCCCTCTTTCACCTTCCCCACACTTCCTCTTAATCCAAGCTCTCTCTTTGCCTCAGGCCCTCCAGTTTTATGTTTCTGGCATTGTTGTCATTTTGGTTGGTATTTGATATTTCCTTCCTGTAATCTCCCCTTATCTGACATCCTGGAATGCAGTTCCATGTCTCCTATATTATTTCTACCTCTAGTAATGGAATTTCTGACAAGGAAATGTGTCATTTAAATGCTAGTAGAAGTTTTCTATTCATATGTTTCTGAAATTATTTAAGTAGGTAGACATGTCTCAGTCCATCTCTTAGCATCTCATATTAAAAACCGGAGGTAACTGTATTCACTAGATTGAAAAATAAATTGCCAAGTACTCTTTGGAGCCTTGTCTATGCACTAAGTGATAACATTTTCCTCTTACAATCTTACAAGTCTGGAAAACAATTTGGAATCATGCCCCCAAAGTTACTAAACTATGCATAGCTTTTGACCTAACTATGCCATTACTAGGTCTATACCACCCAAAGAGATTAGAGAAAGAGGTAAAGAACCTCTATATACAAAAATATTTTGAGTAGTTTTTTTCATAGTAGCCTAAAATTGGAAACCAAAGGGATGTCCTCTCATTAGGAATAGCTAAACAAATTGTGGTTCATGAATGTAAGGGAGTATTATTGTGCCATAAGAAATGATGGAATGGGTGAAGCGAGGTGGCACAGTGGATAGAGCTCCCGCCTTGGAGTCAGGAGGGCCTGAGTTCAAATCTGGCTCAGACATTTGACACTTACTACCTGTGTGACCCTGGGCAAGTCACTTAACCCCATTGCCTAACCCCCCCCAAAAAAGAAAAAAAAGATGATAGAATGGACAATTTCAGAGTATACTGAGAAGACCTCTATGAACCGATGCAGAGTGAAATGAGCTTAATTAGGAAAACAATTTACACAGTGATAACAACATTATAGAGAAAAACAACTTTGAAAGACCTTAAAACACTCATTAAAGCAATGATAGACCATGAGTCTAAAAGACTAAAGATGAAAATGCCAATGACCTCCTGTCAGAGAGACGACGAACATAAAAAGCCAAGACTTTTTTTTTTTTTTTTGCTTTTTGGTGAGGCAATCGGGGTTAAGTGATTTGCCCAGGGTCACACAGTTAGTAAGTGTGAAGTGTCTGAAACTGGGTTTGAACTCAGGTCCTCCTGACTGTAGGGCTGTCTTTAATGATTTGTTATGGTGAAAGGGATGACAGAGGTCATTTAGCCCAACTTCATGAGAAAATCAGGACAAGAGAGGTTAAGTAATATGCCCAGGATCACACAGGTAGTAAGAAGCAGTTTGGATTCAAACAAGATTCAGGTTCCTTGGCTTGAAGTTTGGCACTCTTTCTCCTGTACCAAGATGCCTCCCTCCAATCCAGGTTTTGTTTATTTTTGTTTTTTTTAAATAACATTTTATTTTTCCCCCAATTACATCTTAAAACATTTTAAACACCTTTTTTTTTTCAAATTTTGAGTTCCATATTCTATATCTTCCTCCCTCCCTCACCTTCTCCTTCTCAGATGGTAAGCGATCTGATAGAGGTTATTACATGTCCAATCCAGTATTCTTTGAGCACCTACTAGATAAATAGGATGGTGTTAGATATTACTGGGGATATAATGTATAAGACACAATCACTGACCTTAGGGAATTTACAAACTATTAAAGAAATGTCATAAATAGAAATAATGATAATACAACATCACAACATTATAACCATGGGAACAGTTGTTATTTCTGAAGAGATGACTCCTGAAGCTGCATGTTTAACCTTCATCTCTTTTTTTAACTCCTGTTCTGAATCTCCATCTCTACCTGGATATTCTACCAGCATTTCAAGCTCAATATGCCCAAAGTAGAACTCATCATCTTTGCATTTGATTGTTAATGAGAAACACTTATTAAGCACTTATGTTTCAAGCACTGTGCCAAGTGTTGGGGATACAAGTACAAAAGAAAGACAGTTCTTGCCTTCAAGGATTTAAATTCCAGTATGGGTGGACAACACATACAAAAGAATGGTGGCTAGGGAAGGATATTTTGGCTTATAAAATCACATGATTGGTGAATAGTCCTGAATTGACTTGATCTTTCGAAAGACAATGATATGTTGATTTTATTACTGTCTCCACAGCAAGAGATAAAAATTGGGGTGGGAAGAAGTGTGTACTAAGCAGCAGAGTAGATAGCAAGAAGATGATTGGAGTGAACACTGGAGTTTGTGGCCTGCCAGACATATTGGCTGGTGAGTGTTGGTGCTGGAGGATTCACCAATTAGAATAGTATAGACTTAGGTGGCTCAAAATTGGATTAAATCTGCCAGAACATGATCTTGAGTCATCCAGGGGCCTAAAGAAACAGTGATAGGGCAGATGCCAAAGAGATGTTTGGGTTAGACAATCTAAACTTTACTGTTTCATGACCATCCTAGTTATTCTACATACCTTGGAGTCATATTTGACTCAACCTTATTTTCCCTCCATATTAAATCAGTTGACAATCTTATTGATTGTACTTCCAGAACATCTCTCAAATGCACCCTTTTCCCTGGCTCACATGGTCATCACTATAGTTCAGGCTATTATCACCTCTCATTGGTATGGATTATATTATAGAAGTTGACCAGGTTGATGAATTTGGAAGCCAGAATGTTTGAGGGGACATCAGCATGTATGTTGAAATCCCCAAGAATGAGGGCAAGGATAGAGGTTAGAGAAGAAGACATGAGACAATTGCTTAATGAACACCATGTGTGAGTGTGTATATACACATATATATTTATACATGTGTGTGTTACGTATGTACACACATACATATATATTTAATGAGAGAGACCTAGATAAATCTAGCCATAAAATAAAGAAGAAAGTTAAAGAGATGAATAAACTTTCAAAAAGATTAGATATGATAGACCCCTGGAAAATATTAAATGGGAATAGAAAGAAGTATACCTATTTATTAGTTATTCAAGGTACCTTTACAAAAATTGCCCACATATTATGGCACAAATAACTCATGAATAAATGCAGAAAAGTAAAAATATTAAATGCACTCTTTCTTTCTGACCAAAATGCAATAAAATATACATTCACTAAAGGACCTTTGAGGCATAGATTAAAAATTAATTGGAAACTAAATGACCTAACCCTAAAAAGTGAGTGGGTCAGAGATCAAGTAAATTTGTTATCAATGGATCAGTAGCTCTCACAGGCACTATAGACAGGGAAAGCAGGGGAAAATAAGGACTACAGAGAGGTGGAATTAAGGTGGATAGGAATGAGAATGCAGAGAGAGTGGTGGGGGGGTAGATTTTTACCTTAGCCGATGGAGATTTTGAATGACAGGGAGAAGGAGAGCAGGAGGACGTGGGCAGAGTTTGCTAGCCATCGAATTGGGAAAGAATTATGGGATCAGAGGCACCAGCTTCCAGAGTCTTGTGATGACTGAACTCAGCAATGGTATGGGATGGTGGCATAAACTTCCATGGCTTGTTACATGAAACACGAAGGAGCTAGGGATAGAGGTGACCAGGAGTTCTGGCCAAGCAGCTGAGTGGGTTTAAAAAAAACCCCACAACTTAAGAATCAGTTTCTCTGGGCCAGACTAAACTCATACTTGGCACCAACTTTGTAGCTTGTGATGTCAGGGGATGAGGGTCACATGTGGAACAATGGAAAGGGCACTGGCTCTGAAGTTAGAAGACCTTGGGCTGAAGAAGTCAGAAACTGTCTTATCAAAGTCTTATATGCCCTTCCTAAAAGCCTAACACAGTGCTCTGCCCATAGGAGATCCACAATAAATTTTTGTGGGATGGATGGATGAATGATTGAATCAATGAATTAGAAAATATGTCTAGTGGTATGTTGGTAAATGTTTAATACTCATTTCTCTGGGGAAAAAAGATGTACCCAAGGCACACTTCTAAGTTTAATCAGCATTATTAACATTTTCTCCTAAACTTTCTTTCTAACATTCTTTCTGTTGTTGTTCAGTCATCTCAGTTGTGTCCAACTCTTCATGACCCCATTTGGAGTTTTCTAGGCAAAGGCACTGGCATAATTTGCCATTTCCTTCTCTAGCTCCTATTACAGATGAGTATCTGAGGCAAACAGGGTTCAGTGACTTGCCCAAGGTCACACAGTTAGTAAACATCTGAGGCCAGATTTAAATTCAGGAAGATGAGTCTTTCTGACTTCAGGCCCAGTGCTCTATCCATTGCACCACTTAACTCCCCAACTTTCCCTCTGGACTTTCTTAAGTCTAGATAATCAACAAATAATAAATGAAGCCTTGATTTGTAGTGAACGTTGATTTCCAAAATGTAAACGCTCACACTGAACATTTAACAATTGGCATTCCAAAGCTTGTTGGAGCTGGCTCTACCATACCCTTGGATATATCCATTACTCATCAGACTGATTGCATGCACAGAAGTAAATACCTCTTTGACCTATGGACTATTTCAATTTTGCTGGTTTATATTTTTTTTTCCTTTTCTTTCTTTCTTTCCTTTTTTTTTTTTTTGGTGAGGCAATTGAGGTTAAGTGACTTGCCAAGGTTCACACAGCTAGTAAGTGTTATGTGTCTGAGGCCAGATTTGAACTCAGGTCCTCCTGACTCCATGACTGGTGCTCTATCAACTGGTTTGTATTTCTTAAAGTACATTTATGTAGTTGAACCTTAATGGCTGTGAATCTGAAAGTGGCATCTTCTATGTAGCATTTCATTGTAGCAAAAAAAAAAAAATTGTAGCTCATGGTGAGCGGCAAATGCATGTTGTTTCAATAACAGGTTAGGTTTATTTTTAAGAATTTTACTATAATGAGAATCCACATATTGTATGAGGCCAATATGATCGAGAAATTTTGCCACATTTGTTCCTGGGTATTTATGTCTCTTATTAAATATATGTACATATATATATATATATGTGAACACATGTGTGTATATATTCATATATATGCAAATGAATCAAAGGCTCATCTATTCCAGGATATTTATGTCTCCCTCATTATATATGTATGTACGTGTATGTGTGTATATATATGCATATACACATACATAATACATGTATGTACATAGATATATATAAATACACACAAATGGGTCAAAGACTAATTTACTGCTGAACATTGGTGTCTTTCTCATTAAACATGTGTATGTACTTGTGTTCTATACACACGTATATATGTACTGCTATATACATATATGCATATCACACACAAATATGTGTATATATATATATATATATATGCAGTTAGTTGTTTTTTGCACCATTCATCACAGAGATTCAAGATGTAATGGTTAGAGTTATACCACTTGACCTTTTCCTGTAAAGGCAATAAGGGATTAGCTAGAAGAAACCACTTATTTCCATGTAAATATGAATCAGATATTGCTGGCTGACCAAAGCCCAAAGGACAATTCAAAGAATTCTTTTCTTCTCCCAATGGTAGATCAGCACCAGCAATGGGACTTCGTCCCTGCACACTCCACAGTCTCTGTGGAAGGAATGAGTTAGACAAACTCCATTTGGGGAGAAAACAGTCACTAAACCAAAATGTAAATAAATAAAGGCCTGGGCTGGTTTCCCAGTTCTATATAGCACTAGGGTATTTTCTACAATGTTTAGAAACATTTTAATTGACATTGGAAGGTTCTCCTATCTCAGCCCTGTGAGTCCTCCAATACAAAGTCCAGCTTTGATGGACTGAAATCTAATCCTGAATTTTCCATCTGAAAATCTCAAGTATTCAACAGATTATACACTCATACACTGAACTTCATCTCAATTCACTCTCACTAGCCTTTTCTTTAGGTTGTATATGTATACTGGGTTGAGTAAGATGATAACTGATCAAATACATTACTCTCACTTGGGCACTAAAGGTCTCTCTGCCCAATCTAACTGAAGAAAATTGGCTGCCTTTGGTAGTTCTGTGCAAAACCGTTTGTTTGGCTAAGATGAATAATTCAGCACTTTAATGTATAGTTGATCTCATCACGAAGTTATTTCCTCTGTAAACTGTGGTCTATACTTCGCTTACCTGGATGAAGTCTGAGTTCAGGGGCTCTGCTAAAACTCATAACTTTGTTTGGCTCATTATGCCCCTATCTAATTAGTCAGTCAATAAACATTTATTAAGCACCTCCTATATGCCAGGAGGCACTATGCCTTTCAAGGACTGGGAGACAGTTCCTTTCCTCAAAGATCTTACAGTTAAGGAGGGAAATTGTTGCTGTTCACTTGTTCAGTTGTACCCAACTCTATGTACCCAACTCCCTCATTATATATGTATTTATGTGTATGTGTGTATATATATGCATATGCACATACATAATACATGTATGTACATAGATATATACAAATACCCCATGGACCCCATGGACTTTAGTCCATGGAGTTTTCTTGGCAAAGATACTGGAGTGGTTTGCCATTTCTTTCTCCAGCCCATTTTATAGATGAGGAAACTGAGGTAAATAGGGTTAAGTGACTTGCCCAGGGTCACAAAGCCAGTAAGTATCTTAGGCCAAATCTGAACTCAGATCTTCCTGACTCCAAGGCCGGTGCTCTATCTACTGCACCATCTAGCTGCTCTGAAGGGTGTGTGTATGGGGGGGGGAGTAGGAGGGGTGGGAAGATGACACACAAAAGAAAAGAGGGGGAGGAGAAGAAATCACCAGGTACAAGGGCTTGATGGAGAAGTCAAAAAAAGTCCAAAATTAAGTGCTTCCAGAAAATTCAAAGAAAAGTCCAAAATGAGTGTTGCTGGGTGGGAAATGAGGAAATGTCAGTTCTGTTCTCCCTAAATGGAGAGGTTGATAGCTCCACTCTCTAATCACAGGGGCAAGGGGGTATTGATGAGGTATGAGTAACAAGGCTGACTAGATCTTGCAAGATGATGGGATTTCCCAATAATGAATTTACTGGGATATGGTAGAGAAGCCCAAATGGGTACTGTAGTTTACTGTGAAATCTCAGAATAGAGCTTGAATGTGGTATATGTGTAGGTTGTCCCAGATCATGTATAAGCCTTTAATATAACAAGCACATAAAAGTATAATCATTCTATATTTGGAGGGAAAAGGACAGCCTATATATTGGGTACAGGTCAGCCTAGATTCTACCCCATTGAGTCAGAATTCAAACTCAGGTTTTCTTGATCAAAAATTCAACACTGTGCTCAATCTGTCCCTTCTGACCTTTGGAGGTCATCCAACCCTGGAACACATTGAATTCAAATTTTTCTTGCCTTTCTGTTTAGCTATTTTTATACTATATATATGGAGATAATATAGATTCAAGGATCATGAGCCTAAAATGCTCCCCCTCTTCTCCATCATCTCCCTGGCCCTCCTAGTTATTAGTGCGTTTCCCTGACCCTTCAAAATTGGTTGTGTTTACTTTTAAAGTATTTTTATTTACTGTGTATGAGTGTTATTTTCTCCCAGTCGAACATAAATTCCTTGAAGGTACAGAGTTTTTGCTTCTCTTTATATAGCTAGTGCTTAGAACATAGTAGTGCTTGTTGAGTTGATCAAGCTGGAATGGACCTCAAAAGCCATCTCATTTTGTTGGTGAAAAAAATTGATCCACAGAGAGCTTGTGGCTTCCTCCAGACTGCAAAGGTAGCAGGTAGCAGAACTAGATTCAGGTCCTCTCACCCCAGATTCAGGGTTATTTCCAGTGCCCCAATTTTCTCATGGTTTTAAATTCACAGACTCAGATTTGGAAGGGACTTTTGAGATCATCCAGCTCAACTCACTCATTTTCAATTAAGTAATTAATTAATCTCCACAAGCATTTATTATTTTTTTTTCTCCCACTGTCTCCCCAATTTAGCAATAAAAAAGAAAGAAAAAACTAGTAATAAGTGTGCATAACTCAGCAAAACATATTCCCATGTTGGCCATGTCTAAAAATGTTATGTTTCATTCTTCATTTTAAATCCATCACCTTTTTAAGTCAATCATCACAGTCCATCATAAATTTAGAACTGAAAGGGACTTTAGATATCTGTAGTTTCAGGATTCTTAATCTTTTTGTGTCATGGACCCCTTAGGCAGGTGCTATGTTTCATCTTCAGTACTCTGGACTTGTGATTTTTCACTGCATTGATCAGAGTTCTAAAGTCTTTCAAAGTTGTTTTCCAATCCCCTCATGTTAAATATGAAGACACTGAGGCCCAGGGAGGTTGTGATTTGCCTGGGGTCACATAGGCAGTAAGTGGCAAAACCAGTCCTACCCAATGTGTCTAAAAACTGCCCTCCTCAATAAGATAACTAAAAAAGCCATCATTATGCTCTCACCACAACATGTTCTTTCATTTCTCCTGATAAAGCAAACTAAATTTTCCATACCACATATTAACACTCCTAATAGTTAGAAACTATAAAAAAAAAAATCACATTAGCGTCAATAAAATCCACTGTGATTCAGCGTTTACCCAGCAGAGGTCAACCTAAGTACAAGAAACAGGGGAGAGCAAAAAGCATGCTAGCAGGTTTCCAACTATTTCCTGGTATGCCTTGCCAAAGATGGTGGGGCTGATTGCTTTCTTTTCTTTCAAATGTTCATAATTTGGGCCTCTCAGGCTTGAGTATAGCTATGGCTGCAGAGCTCCCCTCTGAATTTCCTGAAGGCTTTGTCAGTCAACAGTTGGGAAAAGTGCTGCCTAAACCTAACTTGGGGTTACTCTTTACAAGGAATGGTGAGGCATATTGTATGCATGGAGCTGGAGAGGCAAGACACTGTTGTGAATGCTTTGGTCAGTATGGTTTCACTCAAATGGTCCAGATGCAATTCTGGGAATGATTATAGATTTAGAACTCAAGAGGGTCTTAGGGATCCTCTTGTTTGGGGGGGGTTCTTAACCTTTTTTTGTGTCCTTGACCCCTTTGACAATCTGATGAAACCTATTGACTCTTTAGAATAATATTTTAAGATGCATAAAATAAAATATATAGGATTACAAAGGAAACCAATTCTACTGAAAGATATCAAAATTTAGAAAAATTTCATGGACACCAAGTTAAGAGCCTGCTCAGATCACAAGAAGTCTGTATTACAGAAATATTTATAGTAGTTATTTTCATGTTAGCCAAAAATTGGAAACTGAGATAGCCTCCTGTTGGAGAATGGCTAAAAGAATTGTAGCATATAAATTTCATGGAATATTATTATGCCATAGGACATGATGAAATGGTTAATTTCAGAGGAAATTTAAAAAAACTTATGAACTGATGTGGAGTAAAGTGAGCAGAACTAGGAGAATTGATGCAATGATAACAACATTATAGAGAAAAACAACTTAGAAAGACTTTAGAACTTTGATCAAAGTAAGCAGAAACAAGGCGTCCAAAACAAAGCAGATGAGACTCATTGCTTGGGTCTTATAGAGAGGAGATGGCTATGCAGTCATGTAGTAAGGAATTTGTTGTTGTTTTAATTTGCTCAGTGTGTGGAGACAAATTCATTTTAAAATACTTTTTGCTCAAAAAAATAAAAAAATAAACTATTTTAGAAGTATTCATTTGATAAATGAGGTTCAGAAAGGTCAATCACTTGTTCAAGGGCATAAAGGTAAGATTTGAACCAGTCTCCAGATTCCAAATTCTGAATTCTTTTCTTTATTCCCTGTTGCCCTAAAGCAGTTGCCAAACAAGGGTTTTCACTTTCACAGATGGTGGGAGGTAGACAATCTTTGGTTTAGATTTGCTCTGGACTATTGGGGGCAGGTGGGAAGGAGAGAACCGAGTTCTATATTATTTAATATTTATTAATGCAGAGCTCTGTGCTAGGCTTTGGGGAGAGGGGGAAGGGATTATCAGAGATAAATAAGACAGTTCCCATTCTCATGGAGTTCACAACACATGAAAGGATGCTGTAGCTTTGCCAGTTCCAGCTTCAGATAACCTAGCCCCAGCTCAGCACATCTGGTACACACCATCTCAGCAAGGAGTGGCTTTCAACTCTGGAGCAAAGCAAAGGGTTATTCAGATTCTCCACTCTGCATCTGCTGCTGTCCTGCCTGGTTTCAGCTCCACACAATGCCCCTCCTAGGTTAAACTCATCACCTCTAATTTCATCACCATGCTGCAAACTCAAGCTTTGACTGATGCCACCTCCCTCAGACTCTTCTCCTCTCTGATGGGAGTGTTGGAGGAGGGAGCACTAAACTGATTCCAATGTCTGCCTGTATAGAGGGCAGAAACTGGACTTTTTGACTCATTCTACTCTTCTGTTCTTCCTGGTTTTAACTCCGCAGAACAAGATGTCCCCTTCCTGACTCCTTTTGGTTGTTGTTTCCTCTCCCACTATTAAATTGTAAGCTCCTTGAGGGCAGAGACTGTCTTTTAAAAAAAAATTAATTGTATCCCCAGTACTCAGCACAGTTTCTGGCACATGGTGGGTGCTTAATAAATGTTTACTTGATTGGATTGGCTTGGATATTGATGATGTGGAAAGATCCAATGAAGCCTCCAAGATTCAAAATTAATTTTAAATTTAATAGCAAATAACCACTATGAGATGCAATATTATCAGTATGAAAGAAGCACAGACAAAATGCTATGCAAGGTCTGAAGAAGGAAAAATAGTTTCTAACTGTGCGTGTGGGGATCAGAGAAGCCTTCAGGGAAAGGATAGCATTTAAATTGGGTCTTGAAGGATGGAAAAAATTTTACTAGGTTGACATGGGATGAGGGCATTTTAGGTGCAGGAAAACTTGTGAAGAAAGGCAGAGGTAGAAAGGACATCTAGTCTAGGAGTGGGGAACCTATGGCCTTGAGGCCACATGTGGCCTTCTAGGTCCTCAAGTGTGGCCCTTTGACTCAATCCAAACGTCACAAAACAAATCCCCTTAATAAAAGGATTTGTTCTGTAAAACTTGGACTCAGTCAAAAGGCTGCATTCAATGAATGAAGCACACTGCAGACAGCAAACCTCTTCAAAATAAATTCTGTAAGGATTGTCATGCATTCCTTATTGGAGCCAAGGTCACTGCAGAATTGGAAAGAACTCTAAGATTCTGGATTAGCCAGGTAAATCCCAGGTTTTCTGATATCCCTAAACCGGAGACATCCTCTCAGCCTCAGGTTTCTCATTTGTAAAAGCAGGATAATAGCACCTCCCTCACAGAATTGTTATGAGGATGAAGTGAGATAATATGCATGAAGTGCTTGGTAAACCTTGAAGGGCTATATAACTATTATTATGCATCCATCCACCTATCACCATATTACCTCTCTGTGGTTAAGCACTGTCATTTGTTGCAATGAGAAGGCACATCACACACACACACACACACACACACACACACACACACATACATACATATTCACCCAGTATTCAATGTTTACTTCTGTAGTAAAAGTCCCAATGGTAATTAACCTTGAGTTCTTGAAAGACAAAACATTAGTTCTGGAGGGCAAAATGATGTGCAAGGACAGAAGGGAGAACCCAGAATCCCCTGGACTCCAATCTGACTCCCCCACAGAGCTATCCCCATAGTGACCCCAGCAACCCATCACTTAGACTTGTGGGTCCTGAGTTTCTCAGTCACCTGGCCTTGAGGTTTCTTCCCTTCTTACTCTCAAAGGAGTTTTAGTGCATCATTTAAAAAGCACTTTGAAGTAGAAAATTCCATTACTTTTGGGAAACCATCCCTTTCTTTCTAGTCGGTCATGTGCTTCTTGGTCTGTTATCATCATTTTGTAATTTGCATAGTGGTTTTTTCCTTCCTCCATAAATTTAAATAGAAGACATAAAAATAAATCTATATTGACACATAAAGGAACATAGATATTCTCTGCTGTATCAGGGAAGGAAACAGAGAAAGTCTTCAAACAGTCTGGTTCTCTGACCACTCTCTCAACACCAGTGTGTCCCAGCCCTGAGTACTACCTGTATGACCTTGCATGTACATGTCCCTGAACCTCCCCCATGCAGTGTTCTCACCTGTAAATTAAGACCTCAATGACTTCTTGGGTCTCTCCCTGCTCTAAATCTACGAACCCATAATCCCAGGTACTTCATCCTTATTCTTCCTTCTTTGACACAGGAGAGAAGGGTCTGTATACCCCCAGTAATTCCAAGGCTGGCCCTAGGGATTCTTTTCCTGTCATTACCAGCCCCAAAATGCAGAGGGGAGAGTGACAAAAACTCATACATGAATCTTCAAGGTAGCAAACAAAGGCAAAGAAATTCTTCTATTTTGTCTCTGGTCACTGGAAACTGAATGTCTGTTTGTACCCGGGGGCATTTGTGTATTCCTAAAGTTTCTGAAGGAGGATGGTGAGAAGAATTTAATGTTTCCCATGTCACTTAGGTAACAGATGTGTCTTAGGCAGGATTTGAACTCAGGTCTTCAATAACTCCAAATCTTGGATTCAATTCACCAAGCAACTTAGTCACATCAGGCACTATATTATGGGACTATGTTACAGGTATTGTTGCTGCTACAGTGCAATGATATAATACAATATCTGTAATATAGTGCCCGATGCAGTTGGGACAAGCTTGTTTAGAGGGTAATTTGGCAGTATCCCACAAGAATCACAGAATAGATGACCTTTGATTCTGGATTAATTCGAAATGTGTCATGAAAAAGAGCAAAAGGCCTATGTGTATCAAAAGTATTTGTAGCTACTTTATTTGCGGTAAAAACAAACTGGAAATGCCTTGTATGTCCAATGGTTGGAAAATGGTTGAATAAACTGTGTTCCATTCATGTATGTGATAGAGTAGCATGACAAATATGGAACATCCAAGGAAATATAGGAACATGTGAAAGGATGCAAAGTGAGCTCAGAAGTTATCCCAGTTCCATTTTATCTTTTCTCTCTTTGATTAAGATATACATGTTTCTGGCTAATGTGGAAATATGTTTTGCATAACTTCACATGTATAATAGGTATCATATTGCTTCCCTTCTCAATGGGTGGCAGAGGAGTAAGAGGGAGAGAGAGAATTTGGGACTCAAAATTAAAAAAATTAGAATGTTTAAAAATAAATGAACAGATAATGCAGTTCCATAGGTACTGGGGGCCCAAACGAGAAAAAAAAAGGATATACATCTTTCAAAGTTTGGAGTTTTGGTGGACATTTGATGTTTGATTTTATTGTTGGCTAATGGGTTGTTGTTGCGAGCATTGTGTTGAAAGTAATAAGAAAACTTTCAAAACATACACAGAATGTATTATTGCAGTAATTAATTAAAAATCATTTAAATACATTAAATATAGGCAGAACCAGTCCTGAGCAGAAATATAAGGTAGGTGAAACTTATCTTGGGGTTCTTTCAGCTTTCTTTCCCCTTCTGTTTGGGGTCTTCCCACGCTCATCCTATATTCCATTGCTTTGATAATATGTTCCCAGCTGACTGTCAACTGATCTCTTATGGTGGTAACTGAAAAAGACAAATGGTATTACTGGGAAAAGGGGGTACTTGAATTTTTTTATTGTTTTTGTTGTTGTTTGTCCTTCATTCTCAAAGAGGACCAATGACATCATGAGGGTTATGTCTTGACTTGCAAGTAGATTGGATTTAAGTGAGGTAGGATGGTGTAAAGTCTTCCATCAGTCTCACTCTTTCCTCTAGAGTTATCTGAGTCCAGTGTCAAGATATAGGTCAGGACCACTGGTGATGGCCCTGGATGTAGCAGGAGACTTGAGCCTTTTTAAGCTAAGGTCTTTCCTGGTCCCAGTTTGTCTGAGGCAACACCCATTCAGTAGTTAGAGGCTAGGTAAGAATTAAGGCAAAGATGGACTAGTTTGCTTCCACAAAAGAATGAATCTTGGAGGGAAAGACCCTCAGAGTTTCTGGCCAGAACAGAAACAATTGCTATTTACATTCACTCTGATGAATTTTTGAGAGGGTCCTCTGGAAGACAAAAGGTAGAAAAGAATGAACCTCTAAGAGTGAATGCCAGGGATTATGAAATGTATGTGGGAGATATTTTAGGGCAGGGCCACTGGTACTCTTCAAATATGTTATTCAGGTGCCTGCCTTCTTTGTATACTTGTGAGACCAGCCCTGAATACAGAGTTCCAGACTTAAATTTCTGTACCACCAAACAATATTTTTCTCTTTCCAACGAATGCTGTTTTGTTCCTTTAAGAGACAAAAAAGTGCAGAATGAGACATATATTTTCATATCCTATAGCCATTTAGGGAATTTGTTTTGCTTGGTTATGCATATTTTTACAAGAAAGTTGCTTTTCTTTGTCTTTCTTTTCCAATAAGGTGATGGGTAAGAGGGAGACAATATAGATTTCTGTTAATTAAAAAAAGAGTGGTGGGAGGGGATGCTACATATGTGAAATGTTGTGTGCACTTTCAGATGAGGTCACGATCATCAGCTTTACTTAACTGTTCTACTTTTGCTTCAAGAGACCTCTCACCGAGTGGGGATAATCTGTAAATGTTTGTAATGTAAAAACAAAACTCATCAATGAAACTTAAAAAGAAGAAGAAGAAGAAGAAGGCTTAAGTGTCGATCAATTAGCACACTTTTACTTTTTGGAGGCAATTGAGGGTTCAGTGACTTGCTCAGGGTGATACAGCTAGTAAGTGTCTGATGTCAAATTTGAACTCAGGGCCTTCTCATTCCAGGGTCTGCGCTCTATTCATCGCACCACCTAGTCGCCCCAATCAGCACATTTTAAAAAAATTAAGCACCTGCTATGTGCCAGGCACTGGACTAGGCTCTAAACATGAAAGATAGACTACTATATATGACTTTATATTTTGTAGACCCTCATAGAATTATTGACAGGGTTAGGAGGAGCCTCAGAGGTCATCCATAAACCCCATCTACCACATCACCTAACAATGAGACATCTAGCCTCATTCTATGGATCAGAACAGTCACAGGGAACTTGCTACTCTATGAGGCAGCCCATTGAACTTTGGGGCATTTAATTAAAAGGAAGTTTTTGGGTATTTGAATAGGAATATTTGAAAAGGAGTAATTGGAAAAAAAAACCTGGAAAAGTGAGCTGGAGCCATACTGTGAAGGGCTCGAGATGCCAAACTCTGAGGGGTTTGTATTTTATCTTAGAGGCAACAGAAAGTATTTGAAGGTTCTTGAGAATTGAATAAAAGGATTCAAACTGGGCTTAAGAAAGATTGTTTTGGCAGCTATGTGAATGGAGAAGGAAGAAACTAGGAGCCAGGAATCCAATTAAAGAACTATTGCAATAATCCAGGCAAGAGGTGATGAAGACCTGAACTAGGATGGTAGCTGTACGAATGAAGAGAAGGCATGAGAGGCAGGTGATGGAGGTGGAATCAGCAGGTCTTGTCAACTGATTGGCTGATGAGAAAAGGCTGACCCTGAGGACACAGTGACTTGAAAGGAGGGTGATACCATCATCAAAAAAAGAGAAGTTGAGAGGAGAGATGGGTTGCAAAGGTCGTACCCCGTTCTGGAATGTTTGCATTTGACATAACCAAAAAGATATTAAGTTGGAGATGTCCAATAGGCAATTGGCGACGTGGGCCAGGAGCTCAGAACCAAACTCTTTAGACAACTTTCTTGTTTCCTCTTAATTTAATCAAACATGACTATACCATCAGCATTTAATTCTTGAAGGTTTCATATTTCTTTATCCCTCTTGTAAGGGATGTATTTTGTTTTGCCTATACTGACCAATAGGGGCAGCTAGGTGGTGAAGTGGATAGAGTGCCAGCCCTGGATTCAGGAAGACTCATCTTCCTGAGTTCAAATCTGGCCTCAGACATTTACTAGCTGTGTGACCCTGGGCAAGTCACTTACCCCTGTTTGTCTCAGTTTTCTCAACTGGCAAATGAGCTGAAGGAGGATATGGCAAACTACTCCAGTAACTTTGCCAAGAAAACCCTAAATGAGGTCATAAAGAGTCAGACATGACTGAAAACAACTGAACAACGACAATATTGATCAATACATGTGATATGTTGGTTGGCTTTGTTGATTTTTTTTCTCCTTCTCTTTTAGAATTTTTGTTACAAGGAATGGCTTACTGGGGAGGAGAGAGAAGAGACATATTTGGAAGTGAAGGTGATGTTAAAATAAAAGCAATCAATTAAAATTTTTTTTTAAGGAGAAAAAAGACTATTCACTTTATTTCCATTACTGAAATTCTACTCTGCTTGGGTTTCTTTGATAAATCTCTTGAGCTTTGATCTATTTCTGTCCCCAGATGTCTAGATTACTATTAACATAGCATACAAAGAGGTTCTTTCCATTTCTCTATTTTTTAATACACCAAGAGTCAAAAAGCCTGCCTTTGTACACAAAATATCTAATTTCTAGTATTTCTTTGTTCACTACTAGCTGCCCCAGAGTCCTTTTCCCCATCTGACTCCCAAGTAGCAGGTATTGTTTGTAATGTGGGACTAGCCAGTGAAAGCCTGTGAGCATTTGTGGCGTGTTCTGCTTGAGTCAATGCCCCATGTGGACTTCAGAGCAGGCACAAGTATCCCACAACCTTTTTCTGTCTTCTTACCACGTGTCAAAGGAAGGCTTTTTTGGTTGGCTGCTGAGCCAGAAGAGAGTGTGAGTACAAAGGTCTCCAGTAATTTAGCCTTGCTCTCTTTTCTAGCAATGATGGAGACAAGGACTGTTGTAAGCTTCTGGGTGGGGAGAGAGGCAGTAGCAATGGCGTGGTGACCACCTGCTACTGGCTGCTGATCTCCTCATGGGTGGCTGGGAATGTGGTGCCTCTTCTGTTTCTTTGTAGTTTCTCTTTCTTGTTCTTGAATGCTATTGGTGAAGGAGTTCTAGATATGGAACAGAGTAGGCCGTGTATGACCTTGTGAGATCTCAAAATATCTATGAATTGGCATCTACACCAGCATTTCTCAGTAGTCAAGCTCAATGAGGCACCAGTACAGCACTTGGGAGAGACTTTCTTCACCCTATGCGGCAGTGAATCACTTTGGCATGAGAGATGCTGTAAGCAAGTAAGGGAGTGACTTTGTCCATCATATATGCTACATTCAAAAGAGAACTTGGTGGGGTGGGTGGGGCAGGAGTCTTCTCTCCCTAGTCAATCAATCAACATACATTTATTAAGTGCCTACTATGTGGTAGGGACTATGTAAGTACTGGGGAAACAAAGAAATGGAAAAGAAGACAGACCCTGTCTCCAAGGAGCTCACAATCTAATGGAGGAAGATGACATACAAAGAGAAGCTAAAAATGGGTGAGGGGTGCCCAGCACATGGGCATGATGGAGTCCGGAGGAGTGAGGCCTGGTGGGAAATCAGGAGAAACTGAAAAGATGGAGGGAGGAATGTGTCCCCATGTTTTTGTATTTCTACTCCTGCTGTATTTTCTCTGCCAATATCCCTTTTGTAAAAGTTAATCAATGTTAATTGGCTAAATTATTGTAGGCGTTAATCAATGTAAAATTGAGGAGTTACTAACTGGCTCTGGTCAGATGATATTGAGGAGATACTGGGGAAACACTAGAGCAGAGATATGAGTCAATAGCTTTAGGGATACCCCAAACCTTTAGAGGCACCCTTAGAACCCCGAGGTAGAAATGCAGCTAGCCAGCTTTGCTTTGGGGGAACCTGAGTTGGTACAAGTAGGAGTTATGATAAGAACCCCACCCCAAGTCCTTATATGGAGCACGTTATTGCACCTTGTCCACATTTGGGGCCCTGGGACAAGTTATCCTTCTTCAGAGGATTTTCTAGCTGTGTGATCCTGGACAAGTCACCTAACTCTGTCTGCCTCAGTTTCCTTACATGTAAAATAGGGATAATCATAGTACCTACCTTGCAGGTTGTGGTAAGGAACAAGTGAGATAATATTGGTTAAAAAAAAACTTCTTAGCATATTGCTTGGCACATAGTAGGCACTATATAAATGCTTTTCTCTTCCCTCCTGAACAAGTCATTTAAACTTTCTCAGCCTAGTTTTCTTATCTATAAATCAAGTTATGGCCTCAAAAATCCCCTTTAGCTCTAAATCTGTGATCCTATTTTCCTATGAATATCTAATACTTTCCCTTTCTGGCCAAGCCATTAATATGTGACTTTTTTTCCCCCCAAGAAGATCTGATGACCTTAATGTTTCTTACTTTCCAATTTACTTTATCCTTCTCATATCCTCCAAAGTATACTTAAGATTTCTCTTCTAGAAGGTTTCACAGTCTTTTCTTATTCTATTTCATTTCTCCCCCCTCCTTATCTGCTCTAGAAATGGTTTTTTCCCTGTTAGCTCTCTTCCAAGGGATGGGGAAATGTAAAATGCTTCTTGCACTCAGCCCCATTATTAAAAAGGAAACACAAAAACCTTCCCCCCAAACCTCTACCCACCACCATCCAATTGCAAAAGAGTTGGTGGGACATTTGAACTATCTTCTTCCATGCTGCAATAAATGACATAAAAAGAACAAAGAGATGGATAGTGATTCTAACAAAGAAACACCACGTAGCTTTGGCAATCAGCCAATGCAACTGAAATGCTTTGTTTTCCTTTTTGTAGATGAAATTAGAAACTACTGTATTTCCTACACCCTGGATAAGCCATTTATTCAGACCCAGAATCCTCTCTGTGCCTCATGAAATGGGAGCTTGGCCTAAGTAGTGCAGATTACCATGTAGCAGCTTGTTTCTCCTCTTCTCACTCACTCTATCCTTCCTTAGCCTCCGAGGTACCACCCGGGTTCTTCTTTTGCACTTGTTGCCAAAATGCATGCAGCCTCCTCTAGGCCAATACCACAGCCTCCCATTGCAAGCAAGGCAAGGGCCCTTGGCCTTGGGCTGTAATTAATTTACTTGGCTTGAAATTTCCATGCATGGGAAGATTTTTCCATTATGAGACTCAGAGGAGACCAATGAAACATGCTTACTCTACAGGTTATGGAGATTCCCTAGTTCAGAAAAGCACAAGATGAGGTATATGTGTTGTTAAAGTCCTTCCCTTCCTCCAAAGCTTAGCTCAGGTGCCATATCCTTTGGGAAGCCTTCCTTGATCTACCAAGCTGAAAGCATCCTCTTTCTCCCTGCTCAAATTTGTCTGTAGCCTTCTTTTGCCCCTATACTCGTTCTACCTTGTATTATACTCCCTGTGTATGTGTTAAATTCCTCACCACACCTCACCTTTTATAAGCTCAAAAGAAGAGTCTGTATTATATCTCTTCGTCTCCCCAGAATCAAGTACAATACTTTGTAACTTTAAAAAAAATTATCAATTTGTGATTTTGTTGGCATAGGGAACTCCTGGCATGGAAATTCCTTTACGGATGCAGTAAAGAGTTGGCTGGGGGCCTCAATAGTTAAATGACTTGCCCAGGTAAGACTTGAAATTAGGTCTTCCAGAATCTATCCACTGGACCACACTGCCTTTCACTTTATAATTTTTTGGGGTCTAGACCTGTGATTTCATTGGTGGTAGGTAGCTCATGGTAAGAAAATTTCTCTTACCAATGCAACTGTTTGGTATCTTACAGCTTTAAACAGTTGTCTAGGGGTACTGAGAGTTTAAGATGCCCAAGGTCACACAGCCAGTATGTGTCAGGGTTGGGACCTGAACCAACTTTGGGTCTTTCTGGCTCCATGGCTAGCTAGCTCTCTAGCCACTGTACCACACTGCCTCTTACACATGGGGAGGGGCTTATATATTTTCATTTAATTGAGTTATTTTTGTGTGTGGATATGTTCTGGTACAGGGAATCTATGATTTTCCTCCCAACATCCTTTAAGAATTCTTTTACCCTCTGCAATTACATCCCCTTTGGATTCCCATGTGGCCCCAAGATCTTTCTTTTTAGGAAAGAAAAGACTTCTTATCATTATTATTATTACCTTACATCTATATAATACTTTACAATTTTCAAAGGACTTTCACATACACTATCTCATTTGAACTTCAACAGCATATATGGGAAAGGTGAGAAAGGTATATTGTTCCCATTTCATCAATGAGGAATCCAAAGGTCAGAGAAGTTAAATGATTTGCCCAGGGTCATGCTGTTACTTGACAGCTGAGCCAAATCTAGAACCTTGGTTTCCTGACTTAGGGTTCAGTCAGTACTTTTTAAGGTACTACCTTTTGGAAGGGTCACCTGTCCAACAAAGATGCTTGGAGCAAAGTAATGCTTACTCTATAAGAAGGCTGGGTGGAATTTTGGACACCTGATCGGTAGAGAGTATACCTGAGAAGGAAGATCCTTAGAGGCACCTCTCAAATTACATGGACTATTCCATCCACTTGGGGGGGTGTGTGTGTGTGTGTGTGTGTGTGTGGAGTGTGTGTGTGTGTGTGTGTGTGTGTGTGTGTGTGTGGCTATTTAGGTCCAGCTACAACAGAGGTTACAAAGCCAAAGAAAAGCATTTTAAACAAAAACAAAGGTTAAACCGTTTTGGATACTCCAAATTAATAGAATAAATGAACCACCCGACTGTAGTTACAGGCAATTAATGTGATTCTGGGCTGGCTTCACTGCAAGATAATGAAAAAGCTGATTATAAATGAACCAGAAGTAACATGGGAGGTCATAATAGTCTCTTAACTCTGAATGAGAAGCCAATTCTTCCTCTAATGCTAGCTGCTTTGAAAGTGAAGGTCTTTTTCCCCCCATACTGTATTCAAAATGCAGACTGAGACTGAGTCACCTACTGAATGTCAACTATTAGAGAAAGGCTTAAATTTAGCCTCATTTACTAAGGAGAAGTAGTATTGGAAGTAGAATGTAAACTCCTTGAAGACAGGGAGTTTTCCTTTGTTTTTGTATTCTCATTACCTTTCATATAATAGGTAATTTTTTTTTTGGTGAGGAAATTGGGGTTAAATGACTTGCCTAATGTAAATGACAGCTAGTGTCAAGTGTCTGAGGCCAGATTTCATATGATAGGTATTTAATAAATGATTGTTGAAATGATTTATTGTATTCTTTTTTTTAACCACAAAGGAAACAAGATGGAAAACTCAGGAAAGACTTGGCTTCAAGTCCCACTTTTCACACATGCTGGCCATGTGACTCTGGGCAAGTCACTTATCACCTCTGTGCCCCAAGTAAGTGTCTAAGACTCCAAGTTACAAGCAGGTGCTAATGTACATTGGTGAAGGGATTCCCTTCATTGGAAGCTCCATCAGACAATTCTTTTATCAACCACACCTCATATGAATGTAGACTAGTATATGCAATTGTGGCTACCATATTTCAGGACAAACCTATCAGAACCAATGAAAGTCCAAAAAAGGACAAATGAAAGTATTTAGGGAACAAAGGATGTTTCCATTTACAAAAAGATTAAATCATTAAAAAAAAATTAGTACCTCAGTTGGAAAGATAAAGACTAAAAAGAGATAGGAATAACATTAGTAGGGTAATGAAGGAAGGAAAAAGCATTTATTAAGCACCTGCTATGTTCTAGGGCAGCTTGGTGGTGCAGTGGATAGAACACTGGGCCTAGAGTTAGAGAGACTCATCTTCCTGAGTTCAAATCTAGCCTCAGACACCTATTAGCTTCATGACTCTGAGCAAGTCAATAACTCTGTTTGCCTCAATTGCCTCATCTGTAAAATGAGCTAGAAATGGCAAATACAGCAAACAACTCCAGTATCTTTGCCAAGAAAATCCCAAATGGGGTCATGGAGAAGAGTCAGATTCTACTGAACAACAACAAAATGTTTCGAGTATTCTGCTAAAGATTTTACAAATATTGTCTCATTTGATCCTTACAACAACCCTGCAAAGTAGGTACTCTTATTATCCTCATTCTACAGTTGAGGAAACTAAAGCAAACAGATGTTAAGTGATTTGCCCAGGGTCACACAACTAGTAAGTCTCTAAGGCTAGATTTGAACTCAGGACTTCCTGACTCCAGGCCTAGTGCTCTACTTACTGTGCCTTCTAGGTGAAAGAGTCTAGGTACAATGAATAGGATTTGTTCACCAAGCCCTGCCAAACCAGAGGATGGCACTTAAAATCAGACAGAGCCATGTTACGGCTAAGTGAATTCATTACCCTAAGAGGTAAGGCAGGTTGAGATACAAATAGCTTCTAAGGAGGCTTTAGAGAAGTTCATGAATGACAAATCCATACAAGCTTCTTAAGAAATCTTGGCATATGAGGCAGAGCCAAGATGGCAGAGGGAAAGCAGTGACTTGCCTGAGCTCTTCCCCAAACACTTCCAAATACCTGTAAAAATGACTCTAAACAGATTCTAGAGCAGCAGAACCCACAAAAAGACAGTGAAACAAATTTCCGCCCAAGACAACCTGGATGGTTGATGGGAAAGGTCTGTTGCACTGGGCTGGGAAAGGAGTGCAATTCAGTGTGGGCTGTGCAGGCAAAGACAGGGTGTCAGCGAACCTGGGGCAGGCATCAGGGGACTGAATCAAGGGGAGCTGTGGTGGTTTCCAGGCTTCTCAACCCACAAACACCAAAGACAACTTAGAAGGTCAGTAGGAAAGGTCTGCTGAACCTGGGTGAGAGAGAAGCATAGTCTGGCCCCAGCTCTGGTGCGACCCTGAGGCAGTGGAAGCCATGGCTGCTTCCATAGCTCTCAGCCCACAGACAGTGGGGGGATTGAGCAGCTGATCAGAGGTGGACTGCAGGGACCTCTTTGCTGGCACTGAGGCAGGATTCTCTTGCTTTTTCTGTGCTTGGATCTGGGTCACAGTACTGAGTGGTGGTCCTGGAGCAAGGAGGAGTGCTGGCATGACGGAGCTTGTGGTGGGTGGTGGAGAGGGAATCCTTCTCACAGTTAGAAGGCAGAAAAGAGTGCTTGTGGTCACTCGTAGACCAGAGCACAGGCCAGGAAAGGAGTAAACACCTCACCTTTGATCATACCATCTTGGAAGAACTGAAAATTTACAGGTCCCTAGAAGTATCTCTGAAAACAGCTACACAAAACTCCCAAAGCTTGGGACAGTACACTCTCCACACTGGAAGCAGAGCCCTACCTTAACAGAGTTAAAAAGTCAAGTAATTGGCTGGGAAAAAGAGCAAACAGCAACTACATAGATCTTACTTTGGTGATAAAGAAGATCAAAACACACAACCAGAAGAAGACAACAAAGTCACAGCTCCTACATCCAAAGCCTCCAAGAAAAATATGAATTGGCCTCAGGCCATGGAAGAGCTCAAAAAGGATTTTGAAAAGCAAGTAAGAGAAATAGAGGAAAAATTGGGAAGAGATATGAAAATGATGCAAGAGAGTTACCAGCTTGCTAAGGGAGACCCAAAAAATACTGAAGAAAATAACACCTTAAAAAAATACACTAATCCAAATGGCAAAAAAGGCCCAGAAAGCCAATGAAAAGAAGAATGCTTTAAAAAGTAGATTTGACCAAATGGAAAAGGAAGTCCAAAAGTTCACTGAAGAAAATAATTCCTTAAAAATTAGAATGGAGCAAATGGAAGCTAATGACTGTATGAGAAATCAAGAAATTATAAAACAAAACCAAAAGAATGAAAAATAGAAAACAATGTGAAATATCTCATTGGAAAAATAATTGACCTGGAAAATAGATGCAGGAGAGATAATTTAAAAATTATTGGACTACCTGAAAGCTATGATTTAAAAAAAAAGAGCCTAGATATCATCTTTCCAGAAATTGTCAAGAAAAACTGCCCTGACATTCTAGAACCAAAGGGTAAAATAGAAATTGAAAGGATCCACTAATCACCTCCTGAAAGAAACCCTCAAAGGAAAACTCCTAGGAATATTATAGCCAAATTTCAGATTTCCCAGGTCAATAAGAAAATATTGCAAGCAACCAGAAAGAAAAAATTCAAGTCTTGTGGAAACATAATCAGGATAACACAAGATTTAGCAGCTTCTACATTAACTAGAGGTGGTAAGGAACCAAGGATATTGGTACCCTTAATGGTAATAGAAAAGTTCAGAATGAGGGAAGGTGTAGGTAGAAAGCTACTGAGTTTAGTTTTGGATGTGTTGAGCCCTAAGATTTCTGGTTATCCAGGTTTTATTCAAATCACCATTTGTCAGACAGATCTTCTACCCCACTTCTCCTCTTTGGACCTCACTTTCCCCATTTGTAACATGAAGGGATTGGATTAGGTGACCTCTAAGGACCTTTCTAGCTTTAAATTATGATCTTATGAACCATCCAATATAGTCCTTTAACTGGATGGACTATGTACAAATGCACCAAATATTCATCAGGTGAGTATTTTTCAGGGAAGGCAAAGAGAGTCTCTCCACCAACCTTGAACATCCCATGATATAGACTGAAGGAAAGATGCTTCCTCACAATCATTCTGTCACAATAAATTGTTATTGTTGTCCATCCTTCATTTTTGAAGGGGGCCAATGACATCACAGGGTGATGTCTTTACTTGTGAGTGAATTGGATTTAAGTGAAGCAGAGTTGCACAAAGTCATCAGCCTCACTCTTTCTTCCAGAGTCATCAGAGTCCAGTGGCAAGACAGTCAAGACAACTGGCGATGGCCTGAGATGCTGTGGATGACCCTGGCATTTTCCTTTGTCTGACTACGCTCTAAGTGCCCCACAGCATCTGCTTCAGCCACCTTCATGGCTGTCAGAATAAATTGTTCTCATCCGCCTATTCCACTGGGGAATTCTTCACATGCTTGGGGTAGACATCCCCCTGACTCACCAACAGTTTTGAGGTTTGTTGGTTATCCTCAGCCTGGTTTAGCCCATCTGCTTAGATGGTTTCCTGAGGTGTGGCCATTGCACATGCTACCGCTTCTTGGAGCCACGGGTAAGAGTTGGGTGACAGGTGGATACCAAAGGCGGATGAGCAGCCCTGAAAAAGGCTCAGCAAGCCCTCATAGGTGCTAATCCTCTCTGAACACCCATACACCCCCTCACAATAAACAGGCAGACAGAGTATGAGCTGGGCTTCTTTGGCCACTTCTCTCAATTCCACAACATCATAACAAATATTTATGAAGTACCTGCAATGCACAAGGCATGGAGTTGTGTCGGGAAAATGAAGCTAGATATAGAACTAAGCCTGCTCTCTAGAAGCTTACAATCCAGTGGGATGAAGAACAGGAACACAATATGGTGCAAGGAAGAGTGAAATGCCTAGAGAGATCTAGAGCGAGTTCTATGAGAAACTTGAAAAGGGAAGAATCGCTATCCTAGAAAAGGTGGCAAGGGTCAGGGAAGCCTTCATAGAGGTGGTGGCGGTTGGGTTTCTTCCATTACAATGTAAACTCCTTGTGATTAGTGATTGCTTTTTGCTTTGTACTTGTATCCACAGAACCTAACACAGTGTCTGGCTCATAGTAGGCACTTAATAAATGCTTGTCCATTGATTGATTGAGCTGGGCTTGGAAACATCTTCAATTGATGGAGATCTGTATGGGGGCGTATTCATTCCAAGCATGGGAAACAATAGGAGCAAACATTAGGAGATGGGAGAAGGCAGGGCAAAATGGAGAATAAGGAGTAGTCCAGCTTGGCTATACTAGATACTATGTAAAGGGGAATATGAGATAAAGCTGAACAGGTGGGTTGGAGGCAGATTGTAAAGGACCTCATGCGCCACTCAGAAGTCAACATCATCATAAAAGTGCTTTAGAAAGACTCCTTGGGTAGTGACGTAAAGATGATGGCAGAAGGAAGGAGCCAAGGAGATCATTTTCCCGTTGAGAGAGACCCACCTAGCCTAGAAGTAAAACATGAAGAAAGTCCACTGTTTCAAACTGTTAATGTGCCATCTAGAAAGTAGACATTTCCTGTGAACCCCTGGTAGCTGGGCAGTTTGTTTATATTCTTCTTGGGAACACCACTGAATTAGGTAATTTTTGTTCCTGGAGAGGTCTCAAATAAGTTGCTGTTAGTGACTCTGTTGTGTTTGGGAAACACCTGAATGTCAAATACCTGAGCATAAGTGCTGGACTTTTTGCAAGATTCATGCATTATAGGCATGAGCCTTGCCCTTCCTGAGGCCAGGGGATACCATTCCAGTACTGACTGGGCCCATATGGTTGGCCCAAGTTAGTCTCGAATTACCCTTGGGGTCCAAGTTGGTTTGGGCACCAACATTTGTTGGGAAATTTGGGAAAGACAAAGCCCATGCTAAGTTTGACATAGGGTTTCTATCTTGCTTCTAAACTAAAGGCCACTCCCTGTCTCCTTTCCCTGGAGAAAACACGAATGCTGACCTTGACCCTAGAATTCATCCAGTGTGCCAATGGTGCTTCACAAGGGACTAGGCCGATCTTCCTGTGCCCCCTCTATCTGGAAATTGTGACCTCCATCCTCTCTCTTTCCCCTCTCACCCTCCCCAGTGGAATGCAACTGGCTGCTTTGGGCACTGGTGAAACGGGAAAATCAGGAGTCAGTAAGGAGGCAAGGTGGTATTCACCCAAGCATTCACCCCAGCACATTCAGAGTCTTGTCAGACTCTGGCCTCACCCTGGGATTCTCTCTCCAGTCGCTCAGATGATGGCAAAGTGTCTTTCAGCTCATTAAAAGTAGAGGTCACTGCCTTCAACAGAAAATGACTGGGGAGGAAAATCCTCCTCTGTGCATCGTCCTTTCACCTCAGTTCCTAATTTTATTAAAGCATTAGATCAGTTCACTGAATATTCAGAATACCAAATTAGCTGCAGCCAATGAGCAGCCAGCATGGATACCACCAAAGGAACACTTGTGCTATTTTTTGTCCCCTTCAGATGACCTCCCCCTTCTTCTCCCTGCCCAAATTAAAATGCAAGGCATTCCTTCTGGTTGCCTTTTTGCTAGCCCCCTCATAACTTCCTCAGTGGCCTCTCCCAGGCCAAGAGCTGAGGTATACTAGAGCCTCCTTGTTGCTCGCCTTTCCCAGGAAGAGGTTCCCTTTAGCTCACCCAGCAGATGTCCTTTTAGCTCTTCTCTCTGAAGGGTATCTCTACCGAGTGAGTAATGACAACTGCTAGCCCTTGCTTGTTAGAAAACTCCTCACAGCCGGACACCATGTTGCCAGATGCTAAATCTCCCCCACAAGAAATCTGAAGAAAAATTTTCACAGCAACCTCTGTCCAAAACTAATATGTGCAAAACAGAACCAGGCTGCATCTGAGCAGCAGGCTGTCACAGTGGTAAACACCAGAGCCTTACATGTTGACATTGGCAACCCTTGTGCGTGCCTTGTCATGGAAATAAAGTTTATTGAAATGGAAGCCTGGGGACAAGTCTGTCTGCCCTCCTTCCATTGGCATTCGAATATACCCTTCCTATCAGCAGACAGACCCTTTTTTAAATGACCAAATATCCCCTGGTCCCTGGTGTGGCATCCCTGGTAATAAAAATCTGTACAGGCAGCTTGAAAAGTTCAGAATAAGGGAGAAATCCCTGACCCTTAGAGCTGACCAGTGATAGAAGGGGTGAGCTCCTAAGGTTTCCAATTCCTGGCCTGTGAAGATATTTGAGTGGAAGGAGGGTGACCATTTGTCACATATGCTGTAGAGAAAATGCTGCTTCAGGTATGCCTTGGAGTAGCTGACCTCTAGATGCATTTCCAACTCTGAGATTTGGTGATATTAACTTGAAAGGAAACCTCTCTTCCTCCTCCCTGCTTTTTTTTAGCTTGTAAAAGGGATTTTAAAAATCACTTTAATAACATTTGTTTTTACATTACCTGTATTTCTCCATATATCCCTCTTCACCTCCCCCTCACATAGAACCATTCTTATAAAAATAGCTAGCATTTATATAGTATTTTAAAGTTTGCAAAGCACTGTACTACCCTATCTCAGTAGATCCTTGCAACAGGTTCTGTTATTATCCCTATTTTACAGATGAGGAACTTGAGACCGAGAGAGTTTAAGTGATTTGCCCAGGGCCACACAGCTCCTTAAGTGTCTGAGGCAGGATTTTAAATCAGGTCTTCCTGACTCAAAATCCAGTGCTCTTGCCCACTGGGCCACCTAGCTCCTTCAAGCAGAGAATTAAAAAAGAGAGAAAACAAACAGTGTAGCAAAATTAACCAACACAGCCACCAGTTCCAACATTATATTTCATGCTGTAAAAGATTATTTAATTCTTCTAATAGGGGAAGCTAGGTGGTGCAGTGGATAGAGTGCCAGT
The DNA here is from genome assembly GCF_900497805.2 of Vombatus ursinus. NCBI lineage: Eukaryota > Metazoa > Chordata > Mammalia > Diprotodontia > Vombatidae > Vombatus > Vombatus ursinus. The sequence goes on along the minus strand of NW_020954953.1, from coordinate 19,912,467 downwards.
CCTGGAGTCAGGAAGACAGGAGTTCAAATCTGGCCTCAGACACTTACTAGCTATGTGACCCTGGGCAAGTCACTTAACCCTGTTTGCCTCAGTTCCTCATTTGTAAAATGAGTTGGAGAAGGAAATGGCAAATCACTCCAGTATCTCTGCCAAGAAAACACCAAATAGGGGTCGAGAAGATGGGCATGACTGAAAGCAACTCAGCTCTAATAAAATTCTTCTCATGCTTTTCTGTATTCTTCATCGTCATTGTTTCCTACAATTGCAGTACTATTTCATTACAGTTATGTACCACAGTCTGGTTAACCAGTCATTGGCCATTGGAAATCTCCAGTTTCCTCTAAAGAAGGAATGGCCGATTCAGGAAAATCATAAGCTCAAGCCTAGGTTTAATTGCTCTTGGAATGGGTTAGCACCCTTTTGTTCTCCCTATATATCTCATACTTTCTGGCTTACCTTCCTGTGAAAAATATTATAGATCATAGAATCATTGCTGTTTACTAATTTTTCCAGTCATGTCCGACTCTCCATGACCCCATTTTGGGGTTTTCTTGGCAAAGATACTGGCGTGGTTTGCCATTTCCTTCTCCAGCTTATTTCACAGATGAAGAAACGAGGCAAACAGGGTTAAATGACTTGCATAGGATCACATAGATAGTATGTGTCTGAGGCTGGATTTGAACTCAGGTCTTCCTGACTCTAGATCCGGCACTCTATCCACTGTGCCTCCTAGCTACCCCATTGAATCATTACTAGATCATAGAATCAATACTAGGCAGGATTGGAGAGACTACTGTAGCCTAACCTCTTTATCTTGAATATCACTTTCATCTATGCAACTGCTAATTTTCTCCTCCCTTTTCCCCTCTCCCCCACCCCCTCACCACATTTCTATCACCTGTTGCCTGCGTTTTGGGCATTTTTGTCCTCATTAGCTCCTCCAAGGATAGCTAAAGGCATTGAGAGGAAATGAAAATCTTCCAATCAATCCCATTAGGTTTGCTAGGGAGGAGATGAAAGGTATTGAGAACTTAATGCTAGTTTTTGGGATTATCTGTTAGTGTTGGTTATTTTTGCTAGCTATTATTTCAGTCTCTCAGTAGAAAAGATAATTGAAAGTTGGTCACACTACAGTTAGAAACCGATATGAGTGAAAACATAATGCTAATTTTTTTATTACTCAGCTAGTTATAATTACGCTTGAAGCCTTGCCGAAATGCTGTCCTCCAGGTCTGTGACACAGGAGTGGGTTAGAGGTAAAATTGTGTAACAACAAAGTCTTTCTGGTATTTTCTGTATCTGAAGGTATTAGAGCAGTGAGGTGAAAAGGACTGATTGTGTATCCAGGAATCAAACGAGGTAACATAATATTTTAAAGCGCCATATAAATACCAGTTATTATGATAAGGATGACTCTGTGTGAGAAAGAGGAGAAGAGGCATATATGCAGAAATGTGGGTGATGTAAAAACAAATAATATTAATATGTTTTTTTTTATCCCTTCTACGAGCCAAAAAAGAGGAGGCGGGAGAAGTAAGAGTAGAAATTACTTCACTTCTTATAATCTCACCAGTGGTCAATTGAATGTGTTTGGGGTTGTTGTTTGGGGAGGGGGCTGGGTTTCCTTAAAATCAGCTTCCCCATTTTTAAAATAAAAATAGATTGGTAGAACAGGGTTGTAGTTAGAGGGTTTGCCTTAGAGTCGTGAGAATATACTTAGAGGTGCAAGTGACTTTAGAGGTCATCTTGTCCAATCTTATCAGGAAACCGAGGTACATCAAGGTAAAGTGACTTGCCCAGGCTCATACAGGAAACAAAATAGCGGAGATGGAATTCAAAATCAGGTCCTCAGTCTCCAAATTCAGGAGTTTATCTACTATACTACATTTCACAGAATTATAAAATTTAAGATCTAGAAAGGATGATCTTGTCCAAATCCCTTAATTTGCAAAGGCTCATGTTCAAGCCCTACCTCAGAAGCATATTGGCTATATTACCTGGATGGGTCAGTAAATTTTCAGGGCACTAGGCAACTTTCGTTCATATATATACACACACACATACATATGCATATACATATATATTTTCTAATTACATGTAAAAACTCATTTTTACATTTAAAAAAAAATTTTGAGTTCCAAATTCTCTCCTTATTGAGAAAGCAATCAATTTTATATAGGTTATAATATATAAATATATTAATATATGTTAATTAATTTATATATATATTATATATATTCAGTCATGCAAAACATTTCCACATTAGTCATGTCATGAAAGAAAATGCAGACAAAAAAACCCCAAGAAAAATAGAGAAAGTAAAAAAGTGTGCTTCTCTCTTTATTCAGACTCCATCAGTTCTTTCTCTGATGATGGATGGTGTTTTCATCATAAGTCCTTCAGAATCGTCTTGGATCATTGTATTGCTGAGAATGGCTAAGTCATTCACAGTTGATCATTGTATAGTATCGCTATTACTATGTACAATGTTCCCTTGGCTCTGCTCACTTCACTTTGCGTCAGTTCATGTAGGTCTTTCCAGATTTTTCTGAAAGCATCCTGCTCATCATTTCTTATAGCACAACAGTATTCCATTACAATTATATACTACAACTTGTTCAAGCCATCCCCCAATTGATACGCATCCCCTCAATTTCCAATTTTTGCCACTACAAAAAGAGCTGCTATAAATATTTTTGTATCTATAGGTCCTTTCCCTTCTTAAATTTTTTTTAAATTTTTATCTCTTTGGGATACAGACCTAATAGGTATTGCTAGTTCAAAGGGTATGTACAGTTTTATAGCCCTTTGGACATAGTTGCCAATTGCTTTCCAGTATGGTTCCACCAACAATATTTTAGTGGTCCAATTTTCCCTCATACCCTTCACCATTTGTCATTTTCCTTTTCTGTTATATTAGCCAATCTGAACAAGTGTGAGGTGGTACCTTGGAGTTGTTTTAATTTGCATTTTTCTGATCAGTAGTGATGTAGAACATTTTTTCATATGAATATAGATAGTTTTCTTTGTCTGAAAACTTCCTGTTCATATCTTTTGACCATTTATCAATTGGGGAATGACTCTTAGTATATTTGACTCAGTTCTCTAGATATTTAAGAAATGAGGTCTTCATCAGAGACACTTGCTATAAAATTGCCCCCCGGTTTTCTGCTTTCCTTCTAATCTTGGCTGCATTGATTTTTGTTTGTACAAACCCTTTTTAATTTAACATAATCAAAATTATTCATTTTATGTCCTGTAGGGCTCTCTATCTCTTGTTGGTCATAATTTTTTCCCTTATCCATAGATCTGACAGGTAAACTATTCCATTCTCCCTTAATTTGCTTATGATGTCACTCTTTATATCTAAATTATGCACCCATTTTGACATCATTTTGGTTCACCGTGTGAGAAATTAGTCTACACCTAGTTTCTGCCAAACTGCTTTCCAGATTTCCCAGCAGTTTTTGTTAAATAGTGAGTTCTTGTCCCCAAGACTAGGATCTTTACCTTTATCAAACACTAGATTAGTATAGTCATTTACTACCATTTATTGTGTGCCTAATCTATTCCTCTGATCCACCCCTATTTCTTAGTACTGGATTGTTTTGATGGTTACGACTTTATTATACAGTTTGAAATCTGTTATGGCTAGGCCACCATTCTTCACATTTTTTTCATTGATTCCCTTGATGTTCTTGCCCTTTTGCTCTTCCAGATAAATTTTGTTATGATTTTTTCTATTTCTATAAAATAATTTTTGGTAGTTTAGTATGATACTGACTAAATAAATTAACTTAGGTAGAATTGTCATTTTTATTACATTGGCTGGTCTGCCCATGACCAATTCATGTTTTTTCAGTTGTTTAGATCTGACTTCTTTTGTGTGAAAAGTGTTTTGTAATTGTGTTCATCTCACGAGGCAACGATGTCACAAAGGAATTGCTAATCTGCAGTAGTGGAGAGAGTTTTCACACCAGGAGTTTCCTATATTGATGAAAATCTCAAATCCAGACCAAAAATTAACAAAAAGAACCATTTTTAATCAATTAATAGACAATCATTAAGTCCTATATGCTAAGCACTGGGGATATAAAAAAAGGCAAAAGACAGTCCCTGCCCTCAAGGAGCTTGCAGTCAATTGAGACAATACTAGCACTACCTGCCTCATGGTGTTGTCATAAGAGAAACTTTATAAGCCTTAGTTCTCTTCCTCTTAACATATGTGTGTGTGTATACACATACACATATTCATACATACATATATACACATACATAGATAGCTACATAAATGTATATAATATGGCATTATTTATTTATATATGTATTATTATTACCAAATATATTTGTGATTACATATATGTATGTGTATGTTGTTATTAATTATTTTTAATAATAATAATGAGAATAATGCCATCTTATAGTTGTTAAGGCATCTGCTGTTTGAGTTTCATAGAATTATAGAATTTTTAAAAGCATTTTCATTTAAAGTTTTCAGTTCCAAATTCTGTCCCTTCTTCCCTTTCCTTCCTGTCTCTCTGATACAGTAAGCAATCAGATATAGGTTATACATGTGCAATTATGTAAAACATTTCTGTATTAGTCATTTTGTATAGGAAGACTTGAATAAAAGAAAAAAATGAAAGAAAGTGAAAAATAGCATGCTTCAGTCTGTATTGAAACAATATCATTTCTTTCTCTGGAGGCGGATAGCATGCTCCATCATTAATCCTTTGGGATTGTCTTAGATCATTGTATTGGTGAGAATAGTTAAGTCATTCACAGTTTTTCATTGAACAATATTGCTGTTACTGTGTACAACATTCTCCTGGCTCTGTTCACTTCACTGTGCAGAATTGTAGCATCTCAAAGTTGTGAAATCAACTATTCCAACCCTCTCATTTTATAGATGAGTAGTCTGAGGCCCAGGATAAGGGCTTAATCAAGGTCACAAGACAGAGACAATACTAGAACCCAGGCCTCCTGACTTCTAGCCCAGGGTTCATTCCACTCGAGCATGCTGCCTCGAGCCTTTTGACCCTGTTACACCCGGATTGGACTGCTGTCTACTGTCCCAAATCAAAGGCAAGTCTCCATTTACTCATATATTTTAGGTCAGACGATGAAAAAGAACCAGGGCAATCCATGACAACAATTAAGTGGTCTGAAATGGTAGAAGTTGTCTCCTCCAAACGTCTCCAGAAATCACTGATGACATCTGGAGCACACGTGGTTTGTTTTACAAAAGCTAAGTGGCTTCATGAACGGGGCAGTTATAAAAAGCACCCGTTTCACTCCCAATTAGGCATTCTGGGACAATGTGCCCAGAATCTCCTGAGACTATTCCTAGAACATCACCTTTCTAATGACAACCAGCTCTATAATTACCCACTATAATTGCTTTAAACATAAAATACCAGTTTATCTGTCTGGGAGATTTGTCTGGGTCAAAGCAAAAAATAACATTCAATTAATTGCTGGTGAATGAATAATGTTATTATCATTAAAACAGTTCCAGGGCATGATTAGTTGAATGATGGGTGGTTCATATATAACTGGAATAAACAACTGTACCCCAAATGCTCATGGTCAACTTTTTTCTACAGGCCAGACATGTTTTGATCTGGTATGGCAGACCTTGTTGTACCTAGGTGAGCTGTTAAGGTTGCAGCATGATACATTGGAAGGGGTGGTCATTTTGGAGTCAGAGAGCTGGGGTTCAGCTGCTAGTTCTTCTGTTTGCTGAACTATGTGTCCTTGGGCAATTTATATAACCTCTATGGGCCCCAGTTTCCTCCTCTGTGAAATGAGAGAGTTGGCCTAGATCAAGGGTTCTTAGCCTGGGGTAGGTAAATTTGTATTTTAAAAGTATTTTGATAATTGTATTTCAATATAACTGGTTTCCTTTGTAGTTCTATTTTTTATGCTATACATTTAAAAACATTATTCTGAAAAAGGGTCTGTAGGCTTTACCAGACTACCGAAAGGGTCCACGATACAAAAAAAGATTTAATAACCTCTGACCTAGATGAGGGCAGCTAGATGTTATGGTAGATAGAAAGCTGGGACTGGAGTCAGAAAGACTCAAGTTCAAATTCAGCCTCAGATACTTACTAGCTGTGTGACCCTGGGTAAGTCACTTAACCCTGTTTGCCTCAGTTTCTTCATTTGTCAAATGAGCGGGAGAAGGAAAATGCAAATCATTCTAGTATCTTTTCCAAGAAAACTCCAAATGAGGTCACGAAGAGTAAGACATGACTGAAAATAACTGAAATGGCTTAGATGATCTTTAAGACTCCACACTGGAAGAAGTCAGTTGGATACAAAGATCATTATATAAATGATAGAGAGGGGCTTGAGATCTCATCAAGATAGAGAACTCTCAGATGAGAAAACTTCCTTGGCCAATGCTGATCGGTACTTTTTCTGCAACTTCTAGTCTTAGAGGGCTTTCTAGAACATTGGGAAATTAAGGGATTTCTCCAGGATCCCACAGCCAACAGGTATCAGAGGCAACACTTGAACTCAACCTTTCATGGCTCCAAGGCCGGCTCCCTAACCACTCTACCATGCTATGTACGTGTAAGGCTAAAATGGGACCAAGTGAACGGAGTTCTGTTCCTCCCTCCTTCTTTCCTTCCACCCAAGGGGATAGAGTGATTTATTAATCCTAAAAGACAAAACTGATGAGCTACTTTTAATTCCTTCAGAAAGGAAAGTATTTTGCATTCTCTCCCCAAGGGAAAAAAATCTCAGCATGTTCCAAGCCCATCCTGTTGCCATTGGCGCAGCTCTCTGCTTTCCTCCATGCTGGGGGAAAATTGCTACAGGGTGAGGGCAGAGAAGCCAGATGGCCCTCTCTGAAGGACTGCCCTGCCACCCCCCTCTTAGCACTTTCTCCCAATGCTCTAAGGATGATTTCAGGGACAAAATATTTGTTGCCTCTTTCTACAGGTAGAAACAGGTAGGAAATAAAGGATCTTTAAAGTCTCTTCAAGATTCTAAACCCTATGTTTGCAAAGCACCCAATCCTCTTCTTTGCCATTGGCTATGAACTAAGATCGCAAGAACCTTTCATGCTCATTGATGACTGGAGCTGTCAGGGGCTGGGAGCAGAGTTCAAAAGGGGAAGGGGGCCCTGAAGAATTAGGGCTGAGCATCAGAGCAAAAAACTGAATTTGGATGGGATTACAACATAGTACGTTGCTCTCCCTGGGAGCTCTGGATGCCTCAAAAGATTTGAGGGTGGTTTTTGAAAACCACAGGTATGGATGGGTTGTGATTGGCATTGTTGGAGGGAACTTACAAAATATCTTATTGAGAATCCTTTGTCTGGATACCCAAACCCTATTCTTTCATTTTTTTTTTTAGAAAAATTTTTGCTGATGTGATGATAGTTCTTACCAAAGGATGTGGTAGCCCATGTAAAAAGGCTTTCCTAGGCGGCAGCTAGGTGGCACAGTGGATATAGCACCGACTCTGGAGTCAGGAGGACCTGAGTTCAAATCTAGCCTCAGACACTTGACACTCACTAGCTGTGTGACCCTGGGCAAGTTACTTAACCCCGATTGCCTACACCCCCCAAAAAATATCCCAAGTAAACATGTTAATAGGTATTTCTACAACAAAAGTTTGCTTGTGAAGGAGAAAATAGGAGCATTTAAACATTTCTGAATTAGGTCCTAAATCCCAATACCTCCTTCCCAGGGGGTGTTGTTTATAAAGATATAGAAATTACAACTCCTCTACATCTTAGCGGTGTGACAAATGAAAAATTCAAGAGATATAATTTCTGGATAATTAATAACCAATTAATTATGGCTGGCAAATAATCAATAAAATGAGGTCAGTGGTCTTCTCAGAAGCCAAGTATGAACCTTGGGCCACCCCCTCCCCCAACATTTAAATACTCTTGGGAGAGTAGGTATTCCTGACAGTTGAAAATCAACTCTGATTGGTTAACAATTAACGAGAAGATGAATATTATAATGAGAGGTGTGCTTGTTCTAATGAGGAATTGGGTACCTGGCTCTGATCCTGTCACTCTTAGACAAAGACTCATCTCTACTCAGACCACTCCCTCTGGGTAATGTAGACAAAGGGGCTCATTCTCTCCCCGGTTTTATCTCAGTAGAAAAATGGTGGAATTATGGCAAGAATTCCACCTAGATGAGATGGTCTGGGTGGGGGTGAATTCTTTGAGCAAGGTCAGAAATGTCTTTAAAGGCTGGGCTTTGAATGAAGAAATAGAAAGATAAAAAGAAAAAACATGATCCCTTATTAATAATCATTTCTCTTAGTAGGTAGTACATCAGTCAACAAATGTTAAGTGCTTATGATGTTCCAGACACTGTGCTAAGGACCAGGGATACAAAGGAAAGACAAAAAATAGTACCTGCCCTCAAGGAGCATGTGTTGAAATAGGGGAGACAATGTGGAAATAACTGGGTACATACACAATAAATACAGAGTAGATAAAAGGTAATCTGAGAGGGTGAGGCCCTAGCTGCTGGGAGGCCCTGGAAAGACCTCCTGCAGAAAATGGGATTTCAACTAAGCCTTCAAGGAAGCCAGGGAAGAGGTGGAGGTTAGGAGGGAGAGAATTCCAGGGTGGAGCTCAGTCAGTGAAAAGCATAGAGGTGGAAGGTGGGGTATCTTGTTTGAGGAACTGCAAGCAAGGAACCTGCCATGGTGGGCAGAGCTCCTTAGTAAACTTGCAACCTAACAGAAATGATGCTAAAACTTATATAGGAAAAGTAGTGGATTATGTGCCTAGTATACTAATTAGGTGATAACATACAACTATGTTATTCACTACTGGAAACCACAAGAAGGGGACAGAGAGGGTTCCTAAAAGGGTATATTTTTGGTCTGGTATGTTTGTAACAAGATAGTTTCAGGAATTGACGTCTATAGCTTGACCTCTGGATTACATATGGTAACTGTGGGCATCAGTATTTGATAGTTCTGCTGGTACAAGATCGTCCTGTTCTTACAAGGGAAATTCTATACAGGTCAGTTCTTGTTACAGGGAGAGATAGTTTGCCTCACTGGGCCCACTCATGAGTCATTGCCAGAGACAGGGTCCTTGGACTGGAGGGAAACTGTCAGGGGTAGTGCCTTGACGTTAGGGAGAAACATGATCTTGGAAGTGGGGTCCAAGTACAAGCACACAAGCATCTCATCACCTTCCCCCCTCCTTAAAAGGGTAAGAATTTTAAATAGGTCATATATGTACAATCACGTAAAATATGTATTCCATATTAGTCATGTTCTGAAAGAAGAAACAGACCAAAAGGAAAAAAAAACACAAAAAAGATAAAGAGAATGAAAATAGTATGCTTTGATTTGCATTTAGACTTTATCAGTTCTTTCTCTGATAGTATTTTCCATCAAGAGTCCTTTGAAATTGTCTTGAATCATTGCATTGCTGAGAAGAGCTAAATCATTCATTGTTGATTATTGTACAATATTGCCATTATTGTGTACAATGTTCTAGTTCTGATCATTTTGCTTTGCATCAGTTCATGTAAGTCTAGGACAGTTTCAATCCCTTTTAAGGAAAAATTAGCCTGGACTTTGTGGAGTAGGGCCTCGGGATATTGCTCCCACTGATGCGGTTTAGGGGTTCAGGGGTGCTGGGACCTCATTATCACAGGTTCTGCCTGAAAGAATCCAACCCAAGCCTTCTTTCAGCCAACGACAAGGTTTATAAAGAGCGTGCTTACCCGAGTTTGGAGGCTGATGATTTTGTGCAACTCTGCCTCACTTAAATCCAATTCACTTACAAGTCAAGACATCACCCCATGATGTCACTGGTCCTCTTTAAAAACTAAGGACAAACAACAACACCCTAAATGAGCTCCACCCCTTCAACCTCCATCATGTCTCTTTTTCCTTTTTCCAAGCATGGAAATTCCTAGCAGCCACTCTGCCCTTGGAGGTCATCTAGACCAATAATATCAAGCCCACATAGAAACAAGGGCTACTAAATTGTATATAAAGATCCCTGTGGATCCACATATTGACTCAGAAAGCCACATATTAACATTATCTATGTTTTATTGCATTTTATTGTATTTTTGTTAGTTCTGTCAAGTATTCCCAATTACATGTTAATCTGAGTTGAGCAGTGGGAGTGTTGTGAGCTTCATGTTTGACACCTCTGATGTAGACCAACCTCTTCAAACTACAGGTGAGGGGGCAGCTAGGTGGCGCAGTGGATAGAGCACCGGCCCTGGTTTTAGGAGGACCTGAGTTCTAATGTGACCTCAGACACATAACACTTACTAGCTGTGTGACCCTGGTCAAGTCAGGTAATCCTGTTGTCTAGACCAAAAAAACAAAAACAACAAAAAAACAAAAACAAACTACAGGTGAGAAAATTAGGACCTGTCTAGGTGAACTGACTCATCCAAGGTCACAGTCAATTAGGGGACAGGCACAATTAGAACTCAAGTTTGCTGTCTCCTAGTCTAGTGGATTTCCCATGACCTCACACTGCCTTGTGATTTATTTGATTATAACCCTTTAATAATTCTGTCGTCAGCAATAATTTTGATTACTTGGAGGATCTCAAACATTTCTCACGAGATTAAATACATATAATATATGCAGGTCACAAGAGCCCATGGGTCATGTATGGCCCAAGGACGCCATACAGCTCCAATATCCATTTCTTCTTCTCTGGGATTTGTCTCATGCAGATACCTTGCCACAGAGCAGGCCTCTCCTTCCCGCAGGACCCTGGTAATTCTCAGCTTTGGTGGTCCTGACAATCCAGGGAGCCCCAGCCCGTGGTGACCTCTTTCGCCAAATTTGAAACAGGAGAAGATGCAAAGAATCTGAGATAAACTCAATTTGCCTTTAAAATCTGACATGGGGAGGTGGGGGAGTGTGGAAAGAGGAAGGGGGAGGGTTCCTATAAACTTTTAGTTTTGTGTAAAAAGGAATCAAAGCCAACCTAAGGGAACTTATTTTTAAAGTGCTGACATGAAACCACAGAGTGTGTGAAAGAAGTAGAGGTGTTGTATGTATTTTAAATACTGTCTCAAGCATTCCAGTGCAAAAAAGCTGTGAGTGGAAGACTTTGTCAGTCATTTTGAAGGTGGAAATTTCAATTCCTATGAAATTGTTCCCAGTTTCCCTGCCTAGCTTTCATGTTAGCATACTCCTGTGTACCTCCTGCCCACCCCAAGACATCACAACATCCTAACCATTCATTCAACAAACATTTAACCGCTACTGTGCTATGTGAAGAGCACCATTCTGGGCACTAGGAAAGATACAGAGTTTAGAGCAGAGTCCCTGCCCGCCTGCAGCTTCTAGTCTAGTGTATATTTACAGGGGTGGGGAACCACATGTGGCCCTCTAGATCCTCAAGTGCAGCCCTTTGACTCAATCCAAACTTCACAGAGCAAATCTCCTTTAAAAAATTGATTTGTTCTGTAAAACTTGGACTCAGTCAGAAGGCCACATTTGAGGACCTAGAAGGATCTGCCCTACATTTTAGGACATGAGCAGAGTTTACCATATACATCTTATATCACTCTAGTTCTGGTTGCCACACATAGAAAATCCAGGGGAGTGTAACTAGGATGATGAGATTCCAGGGAACTTCTGCTAGGACCTGGAGCTAGTCAGGCTGCTCAGACCACCAGTTCTGCTTCTTGCTCAGCTCCTTTAGCCATTGGCTTGGCCAACAACCAGCGGTGTGCTGGCAAATGTTTGTACACACAGACAGACGCCTTTAAGTTTAATCTGAAGTATTTAACATCCATCACTTTGTTAAGTCTAGACAATCAGCAAAACAATAAATCAAGCCTGGATTTGTAGTGTTTGCCTATTTTTAAGGTGTAAATGCTCACACTGAAAATTTAACAATTGGCTCTCTTGAGTTAGTATGAGCTGACTTCAGCAAACTTCTGTAAGCAACCCAGATGGAGATGTGACCTGGAAACTGTTTTTTGGGGCACTAGAGCCTCACCTATTGAATACCTTCCCCCTTTCCCCAAAATGTTCTCATCACCAATATACTTGGCACTTTCAAATAGTTCAACATCATACACAGCTATGATTTTATCATTTTTTGTTGTCATTTAGTCGTTTTTCAGTCATGTTTGACTCTCCATGACCTCATTTGGAGTTTTCTTGGCAAAGATACTGGACTGGTTTGCCATTTTCTTCTCCAGCCATTTTACAGATGAGGAAACTGAGGCAAACAGGGTTAAGTGATTTGCCCAGGGTTATACAGATAGTAAATGTCTGAAGCCAGCTTTGGACTCAGGAAGATGAGTACTCTGGACTTCAGGCCCAATTCTCTGTCCATTCCATCACCTAGCTGCCCTGTTTTTATCAGTAGAAATGACATTAAAGAAGAGTTATTACCATCTGCTTTACTGTAGCACTCTAAGGACCATAGGACCTTTCCATCTGACTTGGCAGCTAAAACCTTCCATGTGTTTGTGTCTTCCATTAAAATAAAAACTCTTTGTGAGCAGGGACTGGCTGTCTTTTTTTGTTGTTGTATGCCCAGCACTTAGCACAATGCAATGTACACAGTAAGTGTTTAATAATTCATTCTTTCATTTGATATACCGTAGGCGGATCAATTGGAGAAGATGAGGTGGGGGGAGGAATTTGATAGGCTATCCTGTAGAACAGGGATTATATGCTGTTATTTCTTCATGTGAAAGGGGAGAATAGGAAAAAGACTCAATATTATCCTAGGGGCACTCTGCCTGGCTTCTGTTAGCTGGGAATGGTGGTTTTTATGACTAAACAGCTGACAGCCTTCCCTGATTAGGGAGAGGCTTTTTGGTTACTACACCCTACAAAGTAAAGCTGAGAAACCCTGATAGGAGTAACCCTGAAGAGATGAAACCCAGAAGCTGGTAACAGGGAACAATACTCAGCACCAGCCATGAGACCATGGAGTGATGCACCCAGCAGAGAACAAAGAAGCCCATTGGAGACACAAAGAGGCAGAGAGCAGCAGAGACGCAGTACCTATCAAGGGACAGTAGAGGTATGGCATGATATCCAGGTATTAACCAGGCAAAGAAGAGCATCCAGCAAGGAGTGGGCCCAGAGAAAACAGCACAAGGATTTCACCACAACTAATGACCACTCAGTGCCAGGGGACTGTGTTGTTCCTCATTGCTTTTTCATGTTCTTTACGTACATATCCCTTCATACAAATGCCCAAATCACTAGGTATGACCCAGGCATATACTTCTGCATGATGCCCAAATGTATCTATCCTTTCCTGTGATGGTATTTGAATTGTAGGAGAGCATGCCTTAGGGCTTATGGGGCAAATGTTTTGTGGCTACTCTTTTTATTAAATGGCTTGGAGTTTCCTCAGGCTTATGAGCTATGGTTTTGAGGATATTCAGAATAGATTTTCCAGGGCCCCTGGTATCAAATAATAATTAGAATGTCTTCATTGTGAAATGGGCTGATTTGGTTGTAATTGGTTACCCATTACTAGAGGTCTTCAAGTGTCCAAAGGACGACCATTTCTCAAGGATATGGGTAGTAACAGGGGATTCCTATTCAAGTAAAAGTTAAACTAGCTGGCATCTGCTGTCCTTTACAATTGTGAGGTTTTTACAATTCATCTGGGTTATTGGGTAGATGATTTATCTGAAAAGCTTCTCATAGTGATACAACAGAAGAAAATTGCCATCTTCCAGTTTCTCCTTTCATTTTGGAAAGAGGTCTGGTGCCCTGAGGGTCTGTATTAAAGTTCCAAAATTTCTAGCCTAAATGTTTTATTTTATATACCTTTAATCTCTTGGTTCAACTTCTAAATAGGGCTACTGGTGACTTTTTTTTTTTAATTCTGTTTTGTTCTTCCTCAGAATTGCCATACTGGATCCCATCATGGCTCATCTAGCCCAGTGTTCTATCTCCAACAGGCACCTGGGGACAAAATAGTCAGGGCTTTTCTCCCTGACTTATAGGTAGAAAATGCAAGATTCCATTCTGATTATTACTTGTTAATTATGAAAAATCATTTGTTTGGGTACAGCAAAATACCATCTCAAAGGATACCTTCCAACATAAAGTATCTCCTCTCCATATATGAAAATCATTCAAGATTCCTTGAAAGATATAACAGTAAAAATAACCTTATTCAGTGAGACACTGAGCATAAATATCAGATAAGGCCAAAGATGGAAAAATATGCTTGTTAAACGTGTTATTGTGGTAGAGGAGGTCTAGCACAAAGTCCAATTTGAGCAAAGATTCATTTTGGATTGTGAAATACTCTCCCTGCTCTAGTTTGTGGATGATATTTTACTGATTATACCACACCCCCTATCACTGCAGAGTCTCCTAGAAGAGATGCACAACCATTGAAAAGAGTTTGACCCAACCATCCATAAAAGAAAGACCAAGTGGAAAATGAATGTCTACTGCCCAGATACTGACGTAAAGTTGGATGGATAACCCATAGAGCTTATCTGTCAGTATGTGTGACTGAAGCAGACATTGCAAATAGATAACATATTGGGTCCAGAATTAAGCTGGATTGCCTCCAGGAAATTGTGAAGCTCTTTTAATGACCCCCAAACTTAAACAAAGACCCATCTTTTTAATATTTTATTCTATCAGTGTTGTTATATGACTATGACATGGAACACAACAGTCTCCAGAGAAGTGGGAATGAGTATCCCAATGGAGAAGCACCTAGATGGTGGGTATGAACAAGCTGCCATGTATAACCAGTGTAGAAGAATATAAGTAAAAGATGTTATCTGGAAAAACGTATGATCAAAAAAGAAGAGGGACTGCTCGTATGTCAAGGTAGAATATGAGAATATTGTATCCCTCCCCTATGTCGATCACAGAAGGTTAGGATTTTCTGCAAAACATGTCGAGTTTCCTTTGAGAATCTACTGTTTCCCTATGGACCCATGGATTTACTTAAGTCCTTGCGGAAGGCTGTACCGTGTGATGGGAGTGTTGCTTCAATTAACTCCCTGCTGTGTAAAGTAATATTTTCTTTTATTTGTCCTAAAGTTACTTCTTTGAAACTTCAAAGGAGTGTCTCTAATATTCCAGTGCTTGGTGAACTGCTGTTGCATTAGGAACAATGACGTATGGTAGAAAGAACACTGACTTTGGAATCAGAGGAGATCAGAGGTTGAATCTTTTCTCTTCTACTTGCCCAAGTGATCTTCTTTCCTTATCTGCAAAATGATGGAGGTGGATCCCTTGGATGGTCTCTAAATTTTAGAATCTCAACTATGGGGTTTCTGTCCATCTCTACCCCTCTCACCAGAATGTAAGCTCTTTGAAGACAGGAACACTTTTGTTTATGTCTTCATACAGTGAGAACCTGGCAGCTAGGAGGCACAGTGGATAGAATGCCAGGCCTGGAGCAGGAAGACCTGTGTTCAAGTCTGGCCTCAGACATTTCCTCGCTGTGTGACTGTGGGCAAGTTACTTCACCCTGTTTGCCTCAGTTTCTTCATCTGTAAAATGAACTGGAGAAGGAAATGGCAAATCACTCCGGTGTCTTTGCCAAGAAAATCCCAAATGGGGTCACAAAGAGTCAGACAGGACTGAAAACAACTCAACGACAACAAAAACAACAAAGGCAGAATGTAGATCAGTGCCTTGGACGCAGTAGGTAATTAATAAATGTTTATTGAATTGAAACTTAGAAGTTTTGATGAAAACCTCTATTTCCAGTTTTGAATTCTTTCCCTATGCCCACCTTGCCTCTCCTAACCCAGCAATGGCTATCATAGATTAATAGGATATTAAAGTTGGAAACAACATTACACATCATCTAGTTTAATTCCCTAGTTTTACAGAAGAGGAAACTAATGCCCAGAAAGGCTATGACTTGATACTAGGACTAAAACTCATGTCTCCTAATTCCCACTTAGACTATGTTGTTGTT
Organism: Vombatus ursinus; assembly: GCF_900497805.2. Lineage (NCBI taxonomy): Eukaryota > Metazoa > Chordata > Mammalia > Diprotodontia > Vombatidae > Vombatus > Vombatus ursinus. Next base: position 19,896,548 of record NW_020954953.1, on the reverse strand, counting down.
CAGTCATGTCTGGCTCTCTGTGGCCCCATCTTGGGGTTTTCTTGGCAAAGATACTGAAATGGTTTGCCACTTCCTTCTCTAGCTCATTTTAAGGATGAGAAAACTGAGACAAACAGGGTGAAGTTACTTGCCCAGGGTCACAAAGCTAGTAAGTGTCTGAGACCTGATTTGAACTCATGATAATAAGTCTTCCTGATTCCAAGCCCAGTGCTCTATCCACTGGTCCACCTAGTTACCATTAGACTCAACTGCTTCATATATGAAAGGCTTTACTTTACGCCCCCTTTATTATGTGAGCTGGAATTTCTGCATCTTTCCCAAAGTGTGTGATTTGAACTATATCCTTCCTCACCACTAAACCATACACACAGAGATCCGCTTTTAGTACCACCCAGGCAACTTTCTCTAATTTGTAGAGAAGGTGCTGATCTGTATTAATGGAAAATCTTTCCTCCCCAGAATTCCTCTCACTCATGAACTCACAGGTCTTGCCTCTCCAAAAGCCAGAAACGCCTCCCTCTTCTCTTTCCTATTGACCTCTGGGATAGTAAAGCCCAGGATGCCCCAGAGTATTACTGAGGTTCCAATATCAGGATTCCGCTTCCCAATAACCCTGACTTTAAAAGAAGTATTTTGACCTTGGTGCCTTGAGCATCTCCTCTGTTCCACCATTGGGACTCAGTTGGCTACTGCCCCATAGCTGAAAGCCTTGTTGCGCTCACCAGCTGAAGGTATGTCCTGTTTGGGGAGAGCATGATACTGTATAAAATACCTCCAGGCTTGCAAAACCCATAAATAGCAACTTCGTTAATCTCAGCCTAATTATACAGCAGCTGGCCCAGGCCTGAGTGTATCTCAATAATGGTATTTACCTGCTTCTGGCATTTCTGCTGATAAAGGCAGAAGATGGCTCTTGAAAAACATTTTTTTAACGAGATTATTATAGAAAATAAATAATCATCAATTAAGAAGTTTAAGAGAAATGTGGATTATTAGGAAATGATGTAGTGATAGGCCATTTCTACCTCATTAAGCCATTCCTGGCAGGAGGCAGGGAGCCAACAATTTAATGAGGTGATAATAAGGGGAGAAAAAGAGACCACCCTCTTTTTTTTTTTTGATCTGGCTTAGGCTATTACTGTGAACCCACACTAGCAGAGGAAAGCATTGTGTCAGAAAGTCAGCTCTGCATAGTGGAGGCCGGATCCCAGGTCTGTCCCTACCTATGCAGGTATCCAGGGTCACCTTGGACTACTAAACTGCTGAGAATAGTCACATGCCAGAGTAAATGTGAGATTAGATTCTTCGGGCAAAAATCACTTCATTTTTACAGATAAGGTAAACTGAGATAAACCCAGAGAGGTCAGTTGACTTGCCCAAGGCTAAAGCAGCAGAGACTAGAACTCAGGTTATCTGAGTGCTAGTATGGCAGGTCTTTCCTCTGACTTAGGCCTACCTCCCAGGGTGGGCTGGGTCTGCAGTCATAACCCAAAGAGCCACACATAATTCCTCTTAACTCAGATATTCTTAGTCTGGGGTCTGCAAACTTGTTTAAGTTTTTAATCAATGCATTTCAACATAATTGATTTTCTTTGTAATCCTGTTTCTTTTCCTTTATGCATTTAAAAACATTTCTCTGGACAAAGTGGCCACAGGCTTCAGAATCCCCAAAGAGGTCCATGACACAAAGAGCTAACATCCCAGAGAAACTAGGTCCTTGTCTGTGGGTAAACAAAAGCCTGGGAGAGGAGAGGCAGGAGCCAGAGGATCCTTGTAAGGTCAGTGACCCAGACAATACCACAATCTACAGGACTGCTTTGCACATAGAAGACATTGGAAACATGCTTGTTCAATTGAAATTAATAAATGTTTATCCATTAATTGGCTAGAGACTAATGGTAAAGTGGAAGGAATGCTGAGCTTGGAAACAGAGGACACAGATTCAAATTTCAGCACTTTTTTTTTTTAACTGTTGGACTATGGTTTGCTCATTAGCAAAAGAGAGTGGGGGTTGGGCAAATAGTCTCTAAAGTGCCATCTGACTTTAAATCTATGGTCCCATGCTTCAACTCAAACCTCAGTTCATCAGGCATCATTCTAAGGATGTGTGGGACATTACGGAGGGAGATACTCATTCTTTAACCTTGCTAATTAATCCTGTTTAACCCTGGCCCTGGGAGAAGGAAGAAAAGAAGAAATAAGTAAGCATTTATTAAGTACCTACTAAGTACCTTGCCCAAATATTATCTCATTTGATCCTCACAACAACTCAGAGAGGTAAGTGTGATTATTATCCCCATTTTACAGTTGAGGAAGTTATGATAGAGGTTAAGTGACTTGTTCAGGGTCACATAGTTAATGACTGAGGCTGGATTTGAACTCAGATCTTCCTGACTCTAGGTCCAGCACCTGGGGAAGCAGGTGAAAGAACTAAAGGGATTCCACATCCAGGTTCAACAAGTGGAAATTTTTTGCTCTCTCTAAACTACTTGTTCTGCACATGACATCCCATCTTGTGCCTCTGTTCTCCCATGCCATCCTCATCTGTCTTGGAGACTTCCTAGCTTCCTTCTCCAGCACATCTCCAGGAGCTATCTCCTAGAGTGGGCCTTTCCTGCCCCCCCCCAATTATTCCCCATAGAGTAATTAATTCTTTCTAATTGAAATTACTTTGTACTTACTCTCTCCACATACTTATCTCTGTATATATTATTCCCCCCTCCCATATAATATAAGCTCCTTGAGGGCAGGGACCATTTCCAGTACCTGGGGATAGTATGTAGTGCCTGGGACATAGCAGGTATTCACTAAATGTTTGTTGAATTGAATTGTGGTGTGTCATTCATATCTAGAAGTATCTTTACCATCCCCTGGAGTCTTCCATTTGGGTTCTGTTTATGATATCTTCCACAAGAATAGGGAATGTTTTTGGCAGGCATGGGGACTTCTCCCACCGTTGATGAGTTCCTCCCAGAATCTTCATTTTGGGGAACGGTTCTAGGCTAACTTTCCTTCATGCTGCACTAGAAAGGTTCCAAGTATGAATGTGAAGGTGGACCATAGGTTTTTCATCTGAGGATAGGCCTGCCTCATAATAAGTAGCTAGGATTTATATAGCGCCTTAAGGTTTGCGAGGTGCCTCTCTCATTTGATTCTCTCGATAACCCTAAGCCTGAGTTTGGAAAGGGTCTTCATCAGCTTGACTACAGCGGTATGTGCCGGGGGGGGGGGGGGGGTGTTTGGCTACCACTAATAACAGAGGCAGTCTACTAAGTCATACCAATTAATTAACTAATTATTAATTAACTAATTGTTATTAACTAACATATTAATTAAGTCGATTAATTCATTTGTTCCTTCAACAGCATTTATTAGTCATTATTAAAGCTGGGGAAGGCACTGTGCTGAGTGCTAGTGTTACAAAGATAGAAGGAAAAAGAGTTGCTGCCCACAAGGAGGTTCCAGGGTTGTGAGCTGTGTCAGGAGTAGGATTATTCACACTCAGAAATTCACAGATCCTCCAAGTATTGAAGCGAAAGAGGAAAGACAGATGTCAGCACAGTTCTGAAAGTATCACACATTCTGAATTATTGAAATCCAAGTTAATGAGGTTTTATGTAAGTCACAATCCTCAGAGAGCCTGGGCTGGTGATGGTGAAGAGACCGGGCCAGAGAGACAAATGCATGAAAAGAATGAGGATGAAAAAGAGGGGGAAAAAAAAGCAGAAACTACTCCAGAAAAGAGAGAGGCTTGAAAGGCGGCTGGGAATAACGAAGATAAAACAGACCTGCCAGGACAAAGCATCACTCAAGGTTAAGGGCTGGTACATTTAAAACAAATACAGCAGAACTCTCCTTCACTCCTTGGGCCAATAGCTTGTGGAACCCATTGCTTTGAGAGAGCAAAGGAATCAAATTTCACAGCTGCATTTTTTAAAGGGGCTGGATAATTTTATCGCCAGTAATAATACAGAGTTATACCTGCTAAGACAAGGGTAATCACAGTGTCAAAGTTCAGAGATCACCACAGGGGTCAAAAAACATCTTCCAGCCCTTTTGGCCAAGAACCTCGTGAGCAAGTCTCATCTTACCTGAAAGCAATGGGCCTCAAGGGTTGATGGACTGTTGGATGGCACATTCTCTGTTCTTCCTGTGACAGGCAGGATACAGCCAATGTGTCTTTCTGTCACAAACATTTAATGAGGAAGGGCTATGAAAAAACTCAGGGCTCCAAGCTGGAGCACTAATTCAAACATCTGCAGTGTTAAATTATGTTTATGAACAGGGTCAGCCTGTGCATATTCTTCCTGGGCCTCTGGTCTTGTATTTCAAAGGGTAGCAGGACTTTGAAATACAAGACAGAAAGCCTAGGCCACTGGCTTCCCAAGGTCAGGCCAGGTGTCAGGAAAAAGAAAAAAGTGAAGTAGGCAAAGCTTGTCTTTAGCATGTTTCTATCTACCCTACTAAGTTCTCGTTTCTCTCCTGGTATCTCCTCTCCCAGCTACCAGGCCTGTTTGTCTTTCCTATTAATTGATGCCAAGGTGCTAAGTGATAACGGAAATATCAGTTTAGGGTTCTCTGAGTCAGTGATGTTCAGGTAAATGTTTAACAACTGGACTTTGTGGGGAGGGGGAAATAAATGTATATACACACTTTTAAATTTAATCTGCATTATTGACACTCCAAATCTAGACAATCAACAGGATGATAAATCAAGTCCTGATTTGTAACACAGCCAATTTCTGAGGTATAAAAGCTAACATTGAAAATTTGACCTGCTTCCAGTATCCCTACTCTCAGTGGCATTTGCATTTTAATTGATGTGATTTTGCAGGTTTTTATAGCTTCAGATTTTCAAGGTTAATTAACATGTAGGGAGCTGTTTGATTACTCCTATGCACTGGGCCTGCAAGGGGCCACCCTTGCCAGAAAGTGGATAGTACTGCTTGGTTTATAGTCTTGTGATCTGAATAAACATAGATATGGTTAACCAAGGTCTCTAATGATACCACCCTATTGCAATCAATTATGGTTTTATCCTAAGGGGGAAAAAGTTTTTTTATTAATATGTAAATACATAATTTCTATATTTATTAAAAATATGTACATCTAGAGCAAGAAGTAAAGAAAATATAGCTCTGTGGCATAATTAGGTACCAACATTTACTAATCACTACACTGCATAATATAACCTTAGCCTTCTTTCATGTATAACTAAAGATAAGGAGGGATAGGTAATGAAGCCAATTGATTCAAACTTATTTTTAAAAAATTACATATTAAACTTAGTAATTTGTGTGAACCCAGAGTCAAGTACAACACGCACTATACACATGAAGTAATCACAACAACTATCAAAGCAAGAATCGATCCCTTGGCACACCTTTCAGGGTTCCAGGAGTCCCATTTGTGACTTCTTTAATCCATTGTTATCCTTGAGGTTCATTTTATTTTGATTTCACCTACATATCAATATTGGCAATGTGAGATGGTTAGCATGATTTGCTACTGGTCTTATACTATACCATCCTCTCCAGCGAGGGGGCACCAGACCTAGAGTCAGAAAGACCTGAGTTCAAATCCCACCCCAGAAACTTACTAGCTGTGTGACCATGGGCCAGTTAACTTTTCTGGGCTTCAACTTCCTCATTGATAAAATGAAGGAGTTGGATTCAGGGCCCTGTTAAGTCCCCTTTCAGTTTTAAGTCTATGATCTGTCTGACTATCTATCTACCATCCATCTGTCTATATATCTTCCTGTCTGTTTATCTATATATGTCTGTCTGTATGATTGTCTGACTGTTTACATACCTGTCTATCTTTATATCTATTTGAATGTTTGTTTATCTATATATCTGTCTGTCTATCCATCTGTCTGTCTTCCTGACTCCCAGGCTGGCTTTCAGAGCCATCACACCACTCTGCCTCTCATTTAGTATTAGGAAACCTGAAGTTCAGCCCAACTCCCATAGGAAGGTTTCTCTTATCTTCTGTGTCAGCAGTGAATTTTCCCTAGAACTTGACATACAGAGCATTTTGTTTGGAGCTCTTTAATGGATTTAGGAAGCCGTATCTGTCATTATGAGAGGCATTGTGGTATTGTAGATACAGAGGTGGCCTGGGAGCCGGAAATACCTGGGTTCATGATACATACTGGCTGTATGGCTCCGGGCAAGACATTTACTTAAACTCTCAGTGTTCCAAGCAAAGCTCTCAACCATAAATGGCATAGAAGATGCTGCTAACTTGAATAGATAGGAGTTTCCTCATCTGGGACTTCCCAACACCAATGGAATCATCAGTCCAGTCCCTACCCTGATTCATTTTTATGGTTATTTGTGACCTATTGCTCTACTAAAATGCAAGTTTCATGAGTCAGAGGCATTCTTATCTAAACTTTCTATTTCTTCCAGTGCTTAGCATAGTAGAAAGGAAGGAAACACATGCATTTAGTAAATACCTACTATGTACTAGGTACCATGCTAAGTGTTTACAAATATTATCATACATTTGATCCTCACAATGACCCTAGAAAGTAGGTGCTATTACAATTCCCATTTGTTACAGTTGAAGAAACTGAGACAGAAATTAAAGCGACTTGTTCAGAGTCACACAGCTGTAAGTATCTGAGGATGAATTTGAATTCAGATCTTCCTGACTCTCAGTCCAGCTCTCCAGCTCTATTCACCTTGATGAAAAGGGGGGGGCAGCTAGGTGGCACAGTGGATAGAGCACCGGCCCTGGATTCAGGAGGACCTGAGTTCAAATCCAACCTCAGACACATAATACTTACTAATTGTGTGACCCTGGGCAAGTCACTTAACCCCATTGCCAAAACAAAAACAAAAACAAAAAAAAAAGAAAAGAGAGAGAGAGGCATGGACAGACAGATACATAGATAATAAACAGACATTCGGATAGATATATATATAGAGAGAAAGGACTGTTTCAGTTTTATATTTATATCCCTGGCACTGAGCATAGTTCTTGACACATAGTAGCTGCTTAATGAATGTTTGTTGATTGATTTTTGATTGTTTTTAGCTTCTAGCCTCTCCAAATCATGCTCCTCATAGCCGCCATATTAATATTCCTATGTGTCCTTGACACCTAGCTGCCTCTTTACAAGGTACTTAATAAATATTTGTCAAGTACTATAAATTGGTCCAGCCATTCTAGAAAACAATCTGGAATTATGATTTTCAAAAAGGACTAAAATATCCATTCTCTTTGACTGATCCAGAGATCCCCTTGCTAGGTCTATAGCCCCAAAAATGGTCAAAGACAGAAAGAATAGTTCCATATGTATCAAAATATCCATAGCAGCATTTTTTGTGATGTAAGTCACTACTCTTTTCTTACATGTACATTTTACTTACTGAAAGTGATTAAAAATATGATATTTGTGTGAGAAACAAAGAGAAAAATAGCCTGGGAAACATAGAAAGTTTTGAGGGGCCCAGAGTCAAAGTAAAATAGCTTTATACTCCAAGGTAGAAATATTGGCTGATGGCAAAGATGGCTGAAGTGTAATGTTTCCAAGTAGCTAATTTACCTGTGATTGTTTTTATGACTTTAAAGTTTTTGCTAGAAAACTGCATCAAAGAAATATTTAGCAACTACAGGGTCAATTGTATATTGACTATTTGTGTCATATCTGATGGAAATGGGGATTTTTTTTTTACCAAATATAGAGGGGGTTTACTTCCCAAAAGGAGGAGCTAATTTGAGATAGGAGAGACAGAAAAACTGGGGAGTTAGAAGATAGAAGCTGATTTTAGAAGCTCCATATGGAAACCAAAAGCCAGGAGACTGAAACCAGAAGCCAATGGAACAGATAAGCCAAAAGTGCTGAAAAGTAAGCAGAAGCAGAATGGAGGTAGAAGAGAACAGCAGCTGTTTGAGTTGATAAAGCCTAGCTGAAACCAATTGACCAGAGACAGGCAGGTTTTGCAGTTGATGGGAGCTGGTCTGATTTGAGAGCAGCTCAAATGCTGGGAGCTGATTAGAGAAAGATGATTCCTCTGGTATTTGAAGAATTGACCAGGGAAAGGCTGCTTTGCTCTTAGCACCATCCTTAGCTTGAGAGAGGGGAATGCCCTCAGAAGCTTGCCTACTTTTCTCTTTACTTCCCTTTTTGACTCAAGAAGGGGAAACTCAACAAAGCCCTGAAAACAGAGCTGAGTAGCTTTTTAGATCTCAGTCTTAAGAGAACTCTTTTTTTCATGGAAAGAATGTAATGTGGCTTCATTGCCCAATCAAGATAGCAGATTTAGGAAGCTCTGCAGACACCAGGCTTAGGACTGCTGTTTGTTACAAGACCTTAACACTGCTTCAGTAACTTCAGGTAGCAGAGAAGGGGCATTGTCCAGTAGGAAAGCAGAGTCACAGATAAAGTTCTGTAAGCTTTCACTCTCTCCCATGGACACTGTATGTATTGGTAGGAAAGTATGTCTCATGTTCATAGATGAATTTTTATGTTGTGGTTATTATCACTTTGCATTCTATTGTATATGTTTCATGATTAAAAGTTAATGATTTGTTTAAAGGGGAAGTACATTGGGACTATAGCTCAGGAGATATAGCTGTGAGCAGCAGACATATGTCTTCCCCCACAATAGGGCTACCCCAAGGATCTTGAGGGTGAGTTTTAGCTGTGTTATTTTGAGGAACCACTGCAACCTGCCAGCATGGATGCAAGTGGGGCAATTGAGACAGTCCTAACTCAGAAATAAAGAACCTAGACAGAGCTGGAGGTTGCTATGGTTAAGGGCTACTGCAACAAAGAACAGTGAACAAATGGATGCTTTGTTCCCTCAGTTGAGGATTGGCTAACCATTGGCTAAACGTGCCCATCAACATAATGGAATATTACAAGGCCTCAAGAAATGACAAAGAATTCAGTGAAATATAGAAAGATAAATGAACTGATGCAGAGCAAAGTAAGTGGGACAAGGAAAACAAATTTTCAATGATTGCAACAGGGGAAAGAAACAGAACAATTAAATGAAAGGAACATGGTGTAATTTTAATGATCATGGTTGGCTCTTGAGAAGAGATAAGAAAATGCATCTTCCTTTCAGTTGTGTTTAGAGGTAGATTTTGCTGAACTGATTTGTTTTCTTTTGTTTTTCCTTTTCCCTGTTACAAAGGAAGACTCACAGGGTAGGGGACCAGGCAAAGGGTATATTTGGAAATTAGTGAGATATAAAAACAAAAGACATCAATTCCATTTTTAAGAATGTTTGTTAAATTGGACTATTGTACTTGGAAACTGTAAAGTGCTGTTAGGAATGTGAGTAGTTGTAATTACTATCATAGACAGCCACCTATTTTACCTAATCCCAAATCTAGTCCTACCCTTTCCTCTTCCCTTGGCTCTCTCTACAGTAGCTTGAGGGCAAGGACTATTTTTCATTTTGTCTTTAGATCCCTCAGCATCTCACACTTAGTAGGCGGACTTGTGGGGTTAGGTTGGATTGGATGTCAGTTGAATTCTTGCTCTCTGGAGTTCACACTCTATTATTAACAGACTCCCCTTCCTCCTACTCTTTTCATCTCCCACTTTCTATTGTCTTGGTGCTGATGGGAACCTGGATCTCTTAGGAAGATACTTTCTATTGCATTTAGTATTCCTTTTTTCATTCTCTTCCTCCCCAACCCCCTCACTGCCATTCAGCAACTTATCCTCTTTTGAGGTTAACTCAATCGATCTGTATCTCTCCATCCAGATCTTTTTTTTTTTTTCAATTATCCCTTCCCCTCTGTTCTTCTTTTCTCAAGGGGTTCAGTACTGGATTCACAGTTTTCTCCACCCCAATCCTTGACCTCCTACACAGGGATGTCAATATATGTATGTTGCTGTCACTTCACATAATAAAAGCTAGCATTTATCTAGTATTTTTAAGGTTTGTAAAGTACTTTAAATATGGTATCTCATTTGATCCTCACAACAACCCTTTGAGGGTTATAATCCATTTTACATATGAGCAAACTGAGGCTAAGTGACTTGCCCAGAGTCACATAGTTAGTAAGTGTCTGAGGCAGAATTTGAACTCTAACCACTTTGTCACCTAAATCACCTGGTTTACCAGATTATCATCTTCCTGAACTGCTGTGACCTGTATCTTCACTTCATTTTAGCCACTAATAGAGATGGTCACAACTTAGGTCTATCTCTCGTTGGGTCACTTCCATGATCCTGAATCCAGAAATTCTCTCTCTTATCACAAACTTTTCTTCCATATCTCATTCTGCTTCATCCCTCTAAAACTTAGTCTTTGTTTTCAATATGACTCTCACTCCCTCCTCTCCCAGTCCACCATCTCTGCTCTAGATTAATTTTCTTCCTTTTGCTTTCTTCACCTTATAGTCGACCAATTTGATTCTGCTCTCTGTTTTACCTTTGAATTCCTTGCCCCCTTCTCTTATTGCTACTGAAGTGTTGTTGAATATTAGCCTTGGTTTATTCCCACCCATAACTTTTCTACTTCTATTTCTGTGCTGCTAAAAACTGTTGTACAAAGTCAAATAGCCATGACCGAGGCCACTACAAATTTGTTGTCTAAGCTGAATTGGATCCTCGCTACTGCATAGTAATGTTTTTGTTCTTCCCTGATTGACTTTGTTACATTTCCTGCAGCAGCTATGCTAAACCTCTTCTTTACTCAAAACCAATGCGACATTCCCTTCCCATTTTCAGCAGAGGATTTTGCCTTCTACTTTAAAAAGAAAGTAAAAACCATCAACCATGAGCTCCTTCTTATTCCTTACTCCACACCTCAAAACTACTGAACATTAACTCCTTCCCAATTCTCCTCTTTTTCATTACAATCTCGGAAAAGGCAGCCCTTCTCCTTGCCAAAGGAGACCTCTCTACTTATGTCTTTGATCTATTTCCTTCAGTTTTCTCAATATAATGCTTCACTCACCAACTATCTTCAACTTCTCCTTATCTACTGGCTTCTTCTCTGATGTCTCTAAACATGCCCAAGTCTCCACGACCCTTTAAAAACCTTCACTTGACCCTTCCATCCCCTCAACTTATAGTCCTATGTTTTTCCCCTTCCATGGTCAAACTCCTAGATTTTTCTATTCCTACCATTTCCATGTCCTCATTTCCCTGTTCAGTTTTCAAATCTACCAGTCTATGGAAATTGCTTTTAGATGTCCTTTTCTCTCTGTCTTAATTTTCCTTAGCTTTTCAGAAGTTTTTGATACTGTTCACTATTTCCTGGATACTTTCTCTTTTTTTCCCTTTTTTCCTTTTTTTAATTTTTTTTAACATGTGTTTTTAAAACTTTGGGTTACAAATTTTCTCCCTTCCTCCCTTCCCACCCACCCTCATTTGAAAAGGCAAGCGTCTCAATACAGGTTATAAATGTGTAGTCATGTAAAACACTTCCATAGTAGTCATGTTGTGAAAAACTAAGTATATTTCCCTTTATCCTATCCCCCCCATTTATTCTGTTCTCTCTTTTGACCCTGTCCCTCCTCAGAAGTGTTTGCTTTTGATTATCCCCTCCCCCAATCTGCCCTCCCCTCTATTAACCCCCTGCTCTCTTGTCCCCTTCCCCCCTTATTTTCCTGTAGGGTAAGATAGATTTCCATACCCCATTGTGTATGTTATTCCCTCCTTAAGCCAAATCCTATGAGAAATAAGATTCACTCATTCCCTCTCACCTTCCCCCATTTCCCCTCCACTGTAAAAGCCTTTTCTTGTCTCATGTGAGATAATTTATCCCATTCTACTTCTCCCTTTCTCCTTCTCCCAGTATAGTCCTCTATTACCCCTTAATTTTATTCTCCAGATACGACCCCTTCATCTTCAACTCACCCTGTGCCCTCTAACTATCTATCTATCTATCTATCTATCTATCTATCTATCTATCTATCTATCTATCTATCTATGCATACATACATACATACGTATTTTTTTCTCTCCCTCTACCCTAATGCTGACAAAAGGACTCATGAATTACAAATATCATCTTTCCCTGCAGGAATGTAAACAGTTCAGCCTTAATACGTCTCTTATGATTTCTCTTTCCTGTTTACCTCTTCCATATTTCACTTGAGTCTTGTATTTGAAAGTCAGATTTTATATTCAGCTCTGGTCTTTTCCTCAGGAATGCTTGAAAGTCCCCTATTTCATTGAATGACCATTTTTTACCCTGAAGGATTATACTCAGTTTTGCTGGGTAGGTGATTCTAGGTTGTAGTCCTATCTCCTTTGCCCTCTGGAATATCATCCTCTATGCCCTCCAGACCCTTAATGTAGGAGCTGCTAAATCTTGTGTTATCCTGATTGTGTTTCCACAATACTGGAATTGTTTCTTTCTGGCTGCCTGCAATATTTTCTCCTTGACTTGGGAATTCTGGAATTTGGCTACAATATTCCTAGGAGTTCTCCTTTGGGGATCTCTTTCAGGAGGTGATCGGTGGATTCTTTCAATTTCTATTTTACCCTCTAGTTCTAAAATATCGGGGCAGTTTTCCTGGATAATTTCTTGAAAGATGATGTCTAGGCTCTTTTTTTGATCATGGCTTTCAGATAGTCCAATAATTTTTAAGTCCTTTCTCCTGGATCTATTTTCCAGGTCAGTTGTTTTTCCAATGAGATATTTCACATTCTCTTCTATTTTTTCATTCTTTTGGATTAGTTTTACAGTGCCTTGATTTCTCAAATTGTCACTAGCTTCCAATTGCTCCATTCTAATTTTTAAGGAAGTATTTTCTTCAGTAAGCTTTTGGACTTCCTTATCCATTTGTCCAATTTTGCTTTTTAGGGCATTCTTCTCCTCATTGGCTTTTTGGACCTCTTTGGCCATTTGGGTTAGACTGTTTTTTAAGGTGTTGTTTTTGTCAGTATTTTTTTGGGTCTCCTTTAGCATCACTCTCAGTTTTTCCTCTGCTTCTCCTCTTACTTTCCTCTACTTGCTTCTCAAAATCCTTTTTGAGCTCTTCCATGGCCTGGGACCAATTTATATTTTTCTTAGAGGCTTTGAATGTAGGAACTTTAGTTTCATTGTCTTTTTCTGGTTGTGTGTTTTGATCTTCTTTGTCACCAAAGTAAAATAATATAGTCTGACTCTTTTTGTGCTGTTTGCTCATGGTCCCAGCCAATTACTTGAGTTATAAACTCTTTGTTAAGGTAGGGGTCTGTTTCCAGTGTGGAGAATGAACTGTCCCAAGCTTCAGGGGTTTTGTGCAGCTGTTTTCAGAGATACTTCTAGGGACCTGTAAATTTTCAGTTCTTCCAAGGTACTATGATCAAGGGTGAAGTGTTTACTTCTTTCCTGGACTGTGTTCTGGTCTGCGAGTGACCAGAAGCACTCTTTTCTGCCTTGGAACCATGAGGAGGATTTCCTCTCCACAGCTACTACAAGCTCCACTATGCCAGCGCTCTTCCTCGTCCCAGGACCGCCACCCAGAACTGTGACCCAGATCCAAACACAGGCAAAACAAGAGAACCCTGCACCAGCAGAGAGATCCCTGCAATCCCGCTCTGATCAGGCACTCGATTCCCCTTCAGTCTGTGGGCCAGAAGCTCAGGAGGCAGCCGCCACCCCAGGGACGCCTTTGGGAATTGGGGCTGGGATCTAGCTTCTCTCTCTCACCGCAGAAACAGACTTTTCTCACTGACCTTCTAAGTTGTCTTTGGCATTCATGGGTTGAGAAATCTGGAAACCTCCACAGCTGCCCATGATTCAGTCCTCTGAGGCCTGCTCCAGGCTTGCTGTGGCTGCCTCACCCACACCGAACTGCGCTCTTCTCCCAGCCCAGCACGATATACCTTTCCGATCAACCATCTAGGTTATCTTGGGCTGGAAATTTGTTTCACTCAGTCTTTTTGTGGGTTCTGCTGCTTTAGAATTTGTTTAGAGTCATTTTTCATAGGTATTTGGAGGGGTTTGGGGGAGAGCTCAAGCAAGTCACTGCTTTTACTCTGCCATCTTGGCTCCACCTCCTGGATACTTTCTTACCTTGGTTTTTGTTGACATTATTCTTTGCTGTTCCTCTTCCTATATTATTTGCTTCTACCTTGCTGGATCTGTATTTATTTCCACCTGAGTAAGCATGAGTATCCTTCAAGGATTTGTTTGGGTCTTCTCTCTCTTTACCCTCTGTGATCTTATTAATGCCCATGGATTCAATTATCATCTCTACACAAAAGTTCCAAATTGACATAGCCAGCCCTAATCTCTCTCCTGAACTCCAGTTCCACATGACCAAGAGCCTGCTGAACATCTACATCTTGATGTCAACTCAACATGTCCAAAATAGAACTCAGCATCTTCCTTTTTAAATCTAACCTTCCTCCAAACTTCTCTGTTTCCATATCAAGAGCACTTTTCTCAACCAGGGTTAAAACCTTGGAATCAACTTGGACCCTTCCTTCTCCCTCAACCTCCATATCCCATCAGTTGCCAAGTTTTGTCCATTCTATCTTGATATCTCTCACAACTGTCCCCTTCTCTCCACACATGTGGCCATTACATTAGTTCAAGCCTTAATCTCCTTTTTCAAGAACCACTATAATATACTCCTAATTGGCCTCCAGATTGTTGGGTACCCCTTCCCCTGTTCACAGTATATCTAATTTACATGTATTCTGAATTTACTCATGTCTAAATATGTTTCCACCCTCAATAGTAGGTAAACTTTTGGAGGGAAAAGATTGTTTTAATTTTATATTTGTATCTCTAGTACCTAACACAGTACTTGACACACAATAGCAGTTTAATAAATGTGTATTGATGGATTGCTTTTTAGCTTCTGGCCTCTCCTCACAGCTGCCAAATGAATATCCCTCAGACACAGGTCTAACTTTGTCATTCTGCTGCTCAAAAATCTTCATGGACTCTTTATTACTCTTAGACTAAAATATAAACTACTTAGGCTGATGTGCAAGTCAGCTATTATTTGGGTCCTACCTATCTTTCCAGATTTATTTCATATGACTCTCTTTTGCCAGCTCTATGTTCTCATCAAAGGCCTACTAGCTATTCCTTGAACCCCTACCTCGGCCCTCCTTTTTTGCCTCTGGGCCTCAGTATTTCCCATGTTTGGAATGCACTCCCCCTCACCTCCTCTGCCCCTCAGAATCCCTAGGTTCCTTCAAATCTTGGTACAGGCATTACCTCCCACAATAAGCCTTTTCTGGTGCTCCTAGTTTTTCCGCACATTCTGCCATCAAATTACCTTGTTTTACTGATTTTCACACATGTTGTGTCCCCCAGTCTAATGTGAACTCCTTGAGGGCAGGAATTATTTTGTTTTGACTTATGCATCCCTCGTGTCTAACACCTGTAGCATTTAACATGTAAAAGTCACCTAATAAATATTTGTTGACCTGACTTTAACTGTTGAATTTCTAAACTGATGGATGAGCTGGACTGTGTTATTCCTGCATGCTAAAATCCGTGCCCTTCCCAGGAACCTCCCCAAATTTGTAGGTTTGAATGCTATTTACAAATCTTTTTCCTGAAATCTGTTCTATTGCAAGTGGATTTTGGAATTCTAGGAAGATTCAAATCTTTTCAGAATTCCACTGTAACCCTCATAATACTTGTCACAGGGCACATGGTGAGTATTCATTGAATGTTTGCTGAATTAAATATCTGTTGAATTGATTGAAAAGAATTCTTGTCCATTCCTGGAATGGACCTTAGAGATGCCCAGCTCCCTCATTTTATAGATGGAGAAATTGAGGCTCCCTGCAGTATGTGACTTGACCGCGCCATTTCTCTTTCTGTACTCCTTACTGAAAAGAGGCAAGTGCGTGTGTTTCAGGAGGGGAAGGGGTTTCTGCCAACTCTTTTGACATGGGCTACAGACTAAAAATGGTCGGTTTGTGTGGACACTCTGACTGAACAATGGGTTGGATGAGGAGAGTCAATGCCTCAGTAACAAGCTCTGATTTCTCTTGGCAATCAGATGCCTTCCACATGTGCCTGTGTGTGCACACACCCCCCATCTTCACCAAGCCTTTGTGAGGGCGTCCAAGCCAGCTGCAACCTTCCAGCAATTAATTGGATCCTGGATCATTTGCATTTTTCTGTAGTTTGCCAACAAAAGATTGTGAAGGGGGAGAGGAGCTATTAATGTGAAGAAAGTCTCTGAAAGAGGAAACAAGTTAGCATTTGCTGGGAGAGTTTTGTCCAAATACTAAACCTTAGCTGCTCTCTTCTCTGCCACCCTTCTCTTATCATAGCATAATAAGCCCTTCTAAGGTGGGAACTGATATGCAGTTCTAACAGCAGACAGCTGCTAAGGACTCCCAGAAATTGCCTGGGGCCCTTCCACTCTTTTATCTGGGATAGGCATTATGATTTGGTAATGGCCATTTTCAGAAAACAGCCAAGGCAATTCCAGGATTCGATGTCACAATAGACACACTAAAAATAAAGTCAGTGTAAATAGATTAAGAAATTGACAGAATAACAAGGCAGAAAGAAGGAGAGTGAATGCACACGCTCCATGTGACAAGCTAGCGCATTGTGTGGGAGCGATGGGAATAAGGAAACAGGAACCGAAGCTTTATCTGCTGACTCTGTGCTTTCAATCTGTTTCCTGGCGGGTTGGATAGCTTATTTCACAGCGAGAGAATTCATGTACCCGCCCAGAATCTAATTCAGGGTTCGTGGCTAGGATGCTCTAGCCAAGGTAGCAAAGAAGGTCTCAACTGGCACATAGTCCTGGTTCTCAATGGGGGCTAACAACCCTCTTAAGAAACAGATACTGGTCCGAAATCAGAAGGACCCAATCCATCCAATCTGGCAGATCTTTGAATGTTTACTGTTTCAGGTATCGTGCTAGGCTCTTTGCATAATAATATGCTCTTATATAATAGCTACTATTACTTTACAAATATTATTCCATTTGAACAACAACAAAGCTATTATTATCCTCATTTTACAGTTGAGGAAACCGAGGCAAATAAATTACTTGCTCAGGGTCACACAGCTAATAACTGTTTGAGGAAGGATTTGAACTCAGCTCTTCCAGATGCCAGATCCAGTGATCTATATCCATTTTACCACCTAGCTGCCTGGATAGCATTCAAAGATAAAGATGAAAAACAGACCCTTACCCTCTACAAGCTTACATTCTCCCTGGGGTGGGATACAACATGTAAACGTAAGACTACATAGAATGATTTGAAGAGCAAGGTGAGAGGGCTAATAATAAGTGGGGTGGTGTGTGTGTGTGTGTGTGTGTGTGTGTGTGTGTGTAATAGGAAGGGATTCCTGTAGGAGGCAGCTCAGAGCTGAGCCTTGAAAGAAGAAAAGAGAAACAGACAGACAGAAGATGAAAATCATTCAGCCAAGGTAATTTTTAAAATATGCTAATGGAGGAAGTTATGCTAGATTTTGGTGTGTGTGAATGTATACACACTCATATGAATGTACTAGTGCCCCTTTCCCCCCAAATGTCACTCCAAAAAAAATAATACAGGGACATTTTGGGGAAAGAGAATGCAGTGGAATTCCTTTATAAAAGTGCTATTTGAGGGACAAACCCACGATGGCTCTTTCCCTGGGGCCCAGGAGAAGGGCACAGAAGTAGACCCTTCCCTTTATTGTAAACTCCAAACTCCCCTCCCCTGGCTTAGTGAACATCAGTTCCTTTGTCAACCATAAAGTTTTATATGAAAGCAAGGTGGCCACCCATCACAAAAGGCAGGTGAGCTCTATCATGATCCAGGAGACAACCTGCCATGTTTTAACTAACAGGCTCCTATTGATGAAATTAATCAGAGCCAAACAGAATGCTTGGTGGCCTGCTAACATTCAAAATAAAGAACAACAATGAACGATATGTTGCTAAAGACACAGTTACCTCTTCTAAGATTAAGGCTAATTGCTTATTTTGTGAGGGTTTATTTTAAATGTTTAAATTGATATTTATTAGTGATATGGGTCTGTAGTGTCTTTTCTTTGTTTATCTTGCGCTGGTATAGATATTAACATTGTATTTCTCTCATAAATGTCTGCTTGTTTTAAGTAACATGGAAGCAATATTTAATAATTTGTGCTTGCCAAGCGCTACTGCTGGATAGAAGGCAGGAAAGACATTGAAGGTAAGAATCACATTTCGATAAGGTAACCATTTGAAATTTTTAAAGGAGTAATCTGGGAATCTTGAGGTGACAGAGTGCATAGAACCTGTACCTGACATTATATGTTGTTATTGTTCAGTCTTTTTAGTCATGTCCAACTCTTTGTGACCCCATTTTGGGGTTTTCTTGGCTGTGATACTGGAGTGGTTTGCCATTTCCTTCTCTGGATAATTTTACACATGAGGAAACTGAGGCAAACAGGGTGAAGTAACTTGCCCAGGATCACACAGCTAATAAGTATCTGAGGTCAGATTTGAACTCAGGAAGATGAGTCTTCCTGAATCCAGGTCTGGTACTCTATTCACTGCACCACCTAGCTGTCCTAGTATTGGATGGACCTGCCCCAGGTACTTATTAGCTGTGTGATCCTGGGCAAACCACTTAATCAATGTCTGCCTCAGTTTCCTTATCTGTAAAATGGGAATAACCTACCTCAAAGGCTTGTTGTTAAGATAAAATAATATTTGTAAGCATTTTGCAAACTTTAACATGCTATATAAAGGCTAGCTATTATTATTGCTATTGTTGCTATAGCTATTAGTAAGCAGAAAGTAAAGAGAAGAGCATGGGAATCAGTTCATACAGTGTGGGAGGGGAGTGCATGGGTACAAAGTTCCAAGAAAGGGTGAAACCAGAATTGGTAGCTACCAATTAGCCAAACAGTCCAGGAAAAGACAAAAAATTCAACTGGACTGAGGAGGATTCCAAGGAGCATGGAAGAATGAGAATCATGTTTTGCTTGTTCAAGGACTACTGGGAATCATTTGCTTTTTAAACTTGCCTGAATCACACAAGACTGATGAACCAGGGCTGGAGGTGATATTGCATCTAAGCCATTATTGCCCAGAGTTATGAAAATGTGTTTTAATTCCCATAAGTATTTTTGAACATTTTACTTTTCATAACAGCGATTCAAGTTCAGTCAAGACTTTTAACATAATGACATCTACAATTAAGGAGCACACAATTCACAAGAAGGAAGGAAGGAAACAAATATTTATTAAGCACCTACCATGTGCCGGGCACTGTGCTAAGCACTTTATAAATATTATCTCATTTTCTCCTCACAACAACCCTAGAAGGTAGATGTTATTATAATCTCCATTTTACAACTGAGGAAACTGAGGCATGGATTCAATAACTTGTTCAGGGTCACACAGCTAGTAAGTGTCTGAGATGGAACTCAAGCTTGGGTCTCTCAGACTCCAGTCCAATTGCTCTATTCATTGCATCACCTAATTAGAGCCTTGATTTCACAAGGAGTTCTTCCTTTCTTCAGGCAGTAGCTGCTAAAAGCCCAGAAAATAGTATGTATGATGTTTGGATTAGTCAATCTAAAAGATTTTCCAGAAGAAAGCAATAAAATGGAAAGCATTTGATATATCTATATATATCCCCATATATATCCCTATATGTGTAGTTATGTGTATGTATATATGTATGTATACATGTAAGTATACACACATGAACATATTATATATACATACATACATACACATATATATATATATATCCATCCCCTCAAATTACTTGAAAGCACATTGCCTGAGCCCAGAGAAAGGTCCTGCTTCTTTTTTTTGGTTTCTTTATTTTTTTTTTAAAGCTAGGCAATGGGGTTAAGTGACTTGCCCAGGGTCGCACAGCTAGTAAATGTTATGTGTCTGAGGTCGAATTTGAACTCAGGTCCTCCTGAATCCAGGGCCAGTGCTCTATCCACTGTGCCACCTAGCTGCCCCAAGGTCCTGCTTCTTAGACAAGAAAATTGATACCATAGCCTCACCCATCGGTGAAAATACTGATTGGCAAAAAACATTCTCAGAGATCCCAGGATGGGAACATGGAGATTTACATATACTGTAGTCTCCTTGATCAAAAATACTTGGTCCGCTAGCTTCCAAAGACTGACTGCTTAAGTCGACTGCCTCATCCTTCCTAGAGATATGGGAACAGAGTTCCTATGTTGTCTGGTCTTTTGGAATCCATCTTCTATGAAGAAGATAAAATTTAGTCACAAGTCAGATATTGATTTTCTTTCCCCCTGCCCCCAGCTCAAAACTCCTTCCTCTATCTATAGGGGATATGACTCAGAGAGCAAATGAGAGAGCTGAGTCCTCAGTCTTGGGAAAGGTGGGAAATCCAAGGTCAGTGAGAATCTTGCCTGGTTGAAAGATTGCATCTCTTGTGGCTTTCCTGTACCACGTGAGTATTTTGGCAGACTTTCAGTGGAGGTTAATAAAAGTTAAATAAATAAAATGAAGCTGTGGTGCCTAGACACTTAATCATTTCATTAACCCTTTTATTGTGTCCAGTTGCCTTGCCAAGTTCAGTGCTGGATAGGGCTTCAGTCTTTCCCAATGGTTGGAAAGGGAAAGTAAGCAAAGGCTACCTCTGACGTCTTTCCCCACTAGTTTCTGAAGCCTTCCCAAGACAGCTGGGAGAAAGAGTAGCCAGCCAAGTCAGCCAGCCTGCTTTAACTTTCATTGTTTCCAAAGGGCATATGGTGTCTTCTGCTAATCAATCTTTTCTCTTGGTAGTTTTCCAGCCTTACAGGAGTTGAGGAAAGGGGGAAAAATCCTTCTAATGTGTTACTCCAACTTGGCAGTACTTTGAAAGCACTGTTGGGTTATTTGAACTGGAGATGTGAGTGTATGGGGGCGGGCTAGTATATGAGGGCTGGGGTGGTTCTTTTTCCATTCTCAGTTCCATAGAGAATTTAATGCTAGTAAAAGGGCCTCAATTGGCATTCCTGCAAGTCAAAACTCTTTTAATTTACCTCTGGGCAAGCCCTGGCTCAGGCAGGGTCCTCATAGATCTTTCAATGTGTTAGGCAAATAGATTTTACAGGCAGGAGAGTGGTAGCTCTGGTCAGCCTTGGATAGAATTGGAACCAGGGATTTTGTAATTCTGGGGCTCAGGGCAAATGTGGGGACTACCTCAACTCATAGATTACAGGGAGGAGGCAAAAACTAAAGGAGGGAGTAGATGAGGGCACAGTGATAGGAAAAAGATGAATCCTCAGAAACAGGGGGCCATAGTGATGGGCAGCTAGTGACTCAGTTGATAGAGTGCTGGACCTGGAATCAGGAACACTTGAGTTCAAATCTGGCCTCAGACATTTAACCGTGTAAGCTTAGTACAGTGTCTAGAATAGAATAAGCACTGTATAAATATTAGATATTATTATTATTATAGGACCCTTAGGGATAACAGCCTGAGGCTGGGCAATAAAAAAGGAATTGTGACCATGACATGTGACATGAAACTCACGGGGGACCATGAAGTATGAAGATAGTCAGCTGGATGGCTCTTATGGTAGGGGAAGCAACCCCTTCCCCCACAAGATGTTGGCTGACCTGAAATATAGACTGCCCCCCTCAGTATCCTTTGCTGTTTTATATTCCATATCACAGCCCCTAAGCCAAACATTATCTTGATCACTTTTCTCTTTTCTTTATATACACTCTTTCTTTTGGTGTCCTCATCAACTCTTATGTTTTTCATTATAGTCTCTATGCAGAAGAAATCCAGGTCAGTAATTTTGTGGTTGTTGTTGTTGTTGAATTGTTTTCAGTCATGGGCAACTCTTTGTGACCCTATTTGGGGTTTTCTTGGTGAAGACACTGAAGAGGTTTACCATTTCCTTCTCTAGCTCATTTTTTAAAAAAAATTTGTTTTATTTTATTTTGCAGATGAGGAAACTGAAGCAAACTGAGTTAAGTGACCTGCCCAGAATCACACAGCTAGTAAATGTTTGAGGTCAAATTTGAACTCAGGTCTTCCTGACTCTAGGTCCATCACTCTATCTCCTGGACCACTTAACTACCTATATACATATTGTTTGTGTTTTGTAGATACTTCTTTATATTCACGTCATCTTCACCCATAGAATGTAAGTTTCTCAAGGGCAGGAAACACTTCATTTTTGTCTTTGTCGACCCAACACCTAGTGCAGTGCCTGACACATGGTAGGTGCTTAATACATGCCTGTTGGTTGTTTGAGTTGTCAGGCTACCTTCAGCACCCTGAGAACAGCTAAGTTATTTGGTTTCTCATTTAATTTAATCAGCACCTTAGTGTCCAGGTTGTCCCACTCTAGTTAAAACTCTGGCCGTGGACCCTGCAAATGGTATCACTACAACCTGCAGTGCTCGCTGGAGCATGGCAGGAGAAGGGAGTACAATTAGGATATGGGCGTCAGTGGTTTAGGAGACAACAGATTAAGAGGTTGATTTCTGGCCTCAGACACTTGACACTGGCCTCAGACACTTGATATTTACTAGCTGTGTGACCCTGGGCAAGTCACTTAACCTCAATTACCTCACCAAAAAAAGCAAAAAAGAAAAAAAAAAGAGGTTGATTGCAAAGTGTTATTGAAGGACAATAATGACATCAATAATAACAGGTATCATTTATGTGTAGTGTTTTAAGGTTTGCAAAGCATTTTATAAATATTACCTCATTTGATCGTTACAATAACTTTGGGAGGTAAGTGCTATTATTATCACCATTTTACAGAGAAGGAAACTGAGGAAGACAAAGGTTAAGTGACTTGTTTAAGGTTACATAGTGTCTGAGGTCAAATTTGAATTGCATGCATGTATGTAAAATTTGAACTGTATATATGTAAAAATATACACAAAGTGATTTGTACATTTAAAAATACTGCATGAATGTTAGCAATCATTCTGATAATAAAGTTATAGGTCCAATTCCTTTTGCCAGAGCAGGGGTTTTTCATATTTTTTTTTTTTTTGGTATCATCCATCCATTTGTCAATCTGGTGAAGCCTCAAAGACCCTGTCTTAGAATAACGTTTGTTGCTCAAATTCCTAATTGAAAGAAACGCTAACTCTGAGTTAGAGATGAGTAAAAAAAAAAATATGTATTTTCCCCCATCCAAGTTCAGAGATCCCTTGAAATCTACCCATGGGGTAGAATAGGGTAGGAACCCCAGGTTAGGTTAGGAATCCCTGCCCAAGAAATATAACCACACTTAGTAATTAGGGAGACTCTGGACCCACCAGGAATTCCCTCTACCCAGTTATTTACAATTTTTTCTGCCCATTCACTATTTCTGGGGGGCCCACTCATAAACCCTCACAGGCAGAGATTGCTGCATCTTCAGAATCCTCAAACTCCCCCCCTCCAAAAAAAAAAAACCCAAAGCACTAAGGACCATGCTGGGTTCTCAGCTCACGGCAGTCCCTAGCTAGGATCGAAGAAATTGTCTTGTGTCTCCTTCAACTCTGTAGCTTACGATAATACGATCACAACGACCCTTGAAAGCCTTCCAGTGTTGGTGTGTGCCTCACAATGCTGCTCTGATCAGCCGTGAGAAGTAGAGCCCTCCCAGCAAACGACAGTGCTCCATGTGAGCAGCACCCGGCAGCCGAGGCTGGCAAGAATCAGAGCTTGGCACATACTGGTGATTATGTTTAACTGGATGGGCCTCGTGGCTATGACAAAAATCACCGGATTTGTGATTGGGCTGCAGATGCCCTGATCCGTCTCTGGCCCTGCAACTCCCCGCAAGCTGAATGATGTCAGAGCCCCTCCCCTCTTCTTTTCCGAGAGGAAACTCTTCAGATGGGCATTTTCCTCCCTCATTTGTATCAAGAGCCAGATGTAAGGAAAGCCAAGCAAAGGTGGGTTGTGAGCAGCTATCCAGGTTTCCCTGAAGAGTGATGGCTGAGTGCCCGAGAAGGATGGCATGGGAGAGAGGCCCCAGAGAAGGGTGAATCTATATATAGCTCAAGCTGCCTCCCTGGCATTGCTGGAACAGTACTAGGTTCACAGCAGGCTTCAGGTACCAGAGTTAGGCTTTTGCCAGCTTTGTACACAGGGAGTAACTGTGTACTCTGACTGAAGTCATGGAAGATCACTCCTGCAGAGTGAAAAATATATTCTTGGATATGCTATTTGTTAGCTTTGGCCCAAGCTCCAGGAGCAAGTCATCTGCTTCCGCTCAGTTGCTAGGTTCCATCCAGTTCTGAAGGTCTGTCCTTTGAGATGCTTTGAGGAAAAGCTGATTTAGGTTTGAGAATGAGCCACTTTGGAGAAATGGTTAAGACTCTAGGTTACATGAAAATGGATCACAAGACCAGAGATTTAAAGCTGGAAGGGACCCCAGAGACCATCGAGTCCAAACCCCGCCCCCCGCCATTTTACACAGGAGGAAACTGAGGCAGAAAGGTGGATTACTTTCCTGTGGTCATATAGCTAGTAAGTATCCAATTCAGGATTTGAACTCAGGTCTTCCTGATTCCAAGTCCAGTTCTGCAAGCACTTCACTTCAGTGCTTCTCGGGACAAATGATATGCTAGAGATTTTCCAATTACCAGGCCAGAAGGAATTTAATAGCTGCTTAAAATCACTGACAGACACAAAAGAAAAGATTCTCAGACAGTAGTCTAAGAGCCCTTAGGGAGTAGAGAGGAAGATGTGTCTATGATGGTCTTCCAGGTGGTATCCATCCAGATCTGAGGTCATATTAATAGTTATAAGATGATAATATCTATACTTTTGTTTCTGGACTGAACTGACATGCTATTTAATAAAAAACAGATATTTTACCTTACTGATGTCTTTTCAAAAACAGTTTGACTGCTCCCGTGAACTCTGAAGGTGATTGAGTGGGGGAAGGGATGTTGAGCAGGAAGGCTTGGGTCTGCAGAGTCTGCAGGGTTTTTTATTTTAAAAAACTTTTATTGATATCTTTTGTTTTTGCATCAATTTCATGTCATTATTCAGAACCAGAACTTCTCTACCCTGACTCAGAGAGCTGTTCCTTATAAAAAAAAATGAAAAGAAATAAAAGGGCTAAAAGTAGTTCAGCAAAACTAACCAACTAATCAAACAAGTCTGACAGTCTATGACATTTTCCACATGCAAAATTCCTTCTTCTCCCTGCCACTCCCCACCCCTGCAAAGAAGGGAGAAAGATTCTTTTTCTCCTATATTTTTAGAGACAAATTTGGTCATTATATCCACACAGCATTCAGTTTTCGTTTTTTCAGTCGCTGCCTTTCTTTCTATCTACATCATTATAGTCATCATTTAGATTGTTTTCCTAATTCTGCTTACTTCACTCTGCATCAGTTGGTAGAAATCTTCCTGTTTTTCTTTGAATTCTTCCCTTCCATTGTTTCTTATGGTAGAGTAATAATCTGTTACATTCATGTACCATACTTTGTTTGACCATTCCCTCATTGATAAGCATCTACTTTGTTTCCATTTGTGGGATCTTGATCTCCTGAAAAATACTCTATGGGGCAAAAAAAAAAAAATTGAGAACCACTGTATTAGATTAGTTTGGGTTCATTTTAAAAGACTTACCACCAATCCAGTCTTAGAGCTGGAAATAATCTGAAAGGTCAGCAATCTCAACTCCTCTCTTTCATAAACAAGGGAAATTCAGGCCAAGGAAGTTGTGACTTGCCCAAGGTCACCTAGCTAGTTAGTTGCTGAGCTAGGACTAGATTACTAACTAGTACAGAAGTCTGTTAAAGGAACTTCCCCATAATGAGAATTTTCCCCTACATGCCCTGGAAGAGTTACGGAAAACCTTTTATTCAGAACCAGATGTCATCTATCACAGATTGTTTATGCCCCAACAATCATGTATGCCTCCCCTCCCCAAAAATTATAGGTTCTCTTCCTATGCATGAAGTGCCCAGACCAAAAGTCACAGCCAATTGTTCAGTTATTTTGGTCATATCCAACTCTTTATTACCCCATTTGAGTTTTTCTTGGCAAAGATACTGGAATGGTTTGCCATTTCCTTCTTCAGCTCATTTTACAGATGAGGAAACTGAGGCAAACACAGTTAAGTGACTTGCCCAGGATTACACAGTTAATCTGAAGCCAAATTTGAACTCAGGTCCTCCTGATTCCAGGGCAGGAACTCTCTCCACTGCAGCAAATAACTGAACCAAAATCAAGTTTCATGTGTTTCAGGGAGAATCATGCTTCAGGGGAGCAGTAAGTAGTCCCCAGATTTTAAATGCTTTCACAGCCATAACTGGAGAGTTTTGAAGTGTACCCATTAAGTTTTGAGTGAATATGAATTTGAATTTGAATTCACTTAATGAGTGAATAGCCATCATGTAACTGGGTATGTCTTGGATTTTTGGAAACTAATTCAACAGTAGAGCACAATGTTAGAAAGAGAAGGAAAAAGGCCCTGGATGATTTATTCACTCATTTGTTTTTAGCTTTTCCAGAGGTATATTTACTAAGACAGTATAAAGTACAGCTCACTCTCCCAGATCAGGAGAGCCACTTTCCTCTATATACCACCTCCCTGGGAACAGTGAGTTCAAATATAAAGAGGTTGTTCTAAGTTATTGACCCTACCATACTCACTTCAGAATTCAACAGAACCAATGGACAGAATCACTCACTCCTTGGGGTTGGAAGTGAGGGTGATGTTAGTGTATGAATCCACTTCTGGCCTAGGTCCTAGTGATGTTTTGAAGCTATGCTAGTGGATTAGATTCAACTCGTCACAAACTCCACCATGGGCTCCAATTCCCACTCTTGAGGCAGCTACTGGGAACTTCTTCCAATCCAGAGGCTTCCAGTATGTCTCTCCTCTGTCACAACCAGGGAGAAAAGAGAAAGAGGTCCCTAGGGCCATCTTTAAAGCTTAGGGAGGTTTCTATTAGCTGTTTTCAAACTGTCACAACAACTAATCCCAAAGGGAAGAGTTTTCATTTTATATTCAATGAGATAAAAACAAATAATAATAACTTGAGAACACTTTAAGGTGGGCCTGAGAAGAAGTATTTTGTTTTGGGGGAATTGGTTCTTGTTTTTCCACAAAGCACACCCATGTTGTCAAGGAGAAACCCTAGAATCTGGACATGCTAGGTCTAGAAAGGAGCTTAGGGATCACTCTGTCTAAATCTCTCATTTTACAGATAGGAATGTGAAACTGAGAGAGTTAAGTGACTTGCCCAAGGTCACCCAGGTTACAAGCATCATAGGTGAGATTTGAACCCAGATCCTCTTAGTTCAGAGCCAATATTCTTTCACCTGTAGCACATTGCCTCGGACTAGTGCTCCATATCTCTAGACATTATGCATGTGGAAAACACCCTTGATATCTACATCCAGTCTTTTACAGTTTAGATTGTCATTCCTATAAAGCCTTTCATTTCTACAGGCAAATAAGCTATTACTCCCTTAAAGTATTGCTTGTGTAGGGGAATTTGTCATATTTTTTCCTTGGATCAAAAATGAATTATTTTTTGGAAATCTCGAAGAAAATCCTTTAAGCTGTTTTGGACTTACTGAAGCATATAAAAAGGGCATTTTCTACCCATAGTTCAGATGCTTAGTGTGTTCTCAAGGAAATTGAATAATTTGAATGTAAAACTTTAAATTAGGCCACTGTAGGAAATGCTTTTTTTTTTAAATTCCCTTTATGAAGTAAGAAAAATATGCTTATGAAATACAGGTCATAGAAAGCCAGCTGAGACTACTGGTTACAGTATGAGACAGAATCCAAGGACTTCTTTACTTATCAACAAGCTACTTCTCTTTCTAGGGCTCTGTCTATCTATTAAATGAGACGGCACTTGACAGAAATTTCTTCTTTTTAAAAAAATATTGATATATTTCATCTGGAGAAAAATAGCTTTTGAGCATTTTGTTTCAACACAACACATTCCCATAAACACTCAGACAAAACCCTCTACAAAATACTTTCCCTAGAAAGCAATTAAGCAAAACCTCTGGAATAGCGTAATTGTGTCTCATAGTACTGGTGGCTCAGTGGATAGAGCACTGGGCCTGGAGTCAGGAAGACTCATCTTCTTCTGTTCAAATCTGGACTCTGAAACTTACTAGCTGTGTGACCCTGGGCAAATCACTTAACCCTGTTTGCCTCAGTTTCCTCATCTGTAAAATGAGCTGGGGAAAGAAATGGCAAACCACTCCAGTATCTTTGCCAAGAAAACCCCAAATGAGGACAGTACTAAAAATGATTAAACAACAAAAGCTGATAGTACATTTCACAGAATTTTCTCGCTCAGGATTCCTTTCATCCCTTTATCCTTCCCCAGGCTTTGTTTTCTGTATTTCTGTTCACCATCCACTGAATATTTGAGGTACAGGGCATCTGGGTCAATGACAGTGGATGGGTAAGAAGGATTCAAGAGGAGAAAACTGAAGGGATGACCTAACGGATTAATAATGATAAAATTAGAATTTGAAATTGTTAGTGTCTGGATGGAATAGTTTATGGCAGTGTATGGTAATTATATGTAAACCACATGCAAATTTATCAGAAGCTGTCTAAACCAAGCCACACACCTAGATTTGGCCCTCAGTAAAATCTTACCGGTAACCACTGCTTGGGATGAATCCTTTTCACGTAGCATGAACCCTAGTGCTTTTGAGGGGCTTAAGAGACATCTATCCACAAAAAAAAAAAAAGAAAATGTGCCTATGAAAAAACCAGAACTCTTATCAGCTATTAGAGAGCTGGAGGGAGGGAGAAGGTTCATTGATTCTGGGCACATGCCTGAGTTATATGTCCTGGGACCTGTTGTGCCTGACCAGAGTTATTATCTAAGTAAAAATAGTGATAGTAGCTCACATTTATATTTTGCAAAGTGCCTTACATATATTATCTCATTAGATCTTCATTACAACCCTGTGAGGTAGGGGCCATTATTATCCTTATTTTTATAGATAAGGAAACTGAGGTAAACAGAGGTTAAATGACTTGCTCAGAGTCACACAGGCAGTGTCTGAGGAAGGATTTGAACTCAGGTCTTCCTAACTCTTTAAGGCCAGTATTACGCTCACTATCAACTAGCTGTTTTTTATCAAGGTCTGATTGTCCCCCAGGGTCACTTAGGCATTTGCCTATACCTTCCTTGCAGGGAGAGAAGGAAGAGTGTGGCCTCACTAGGTTGCCAAGTTCCAGCTCTACCCTGGCCTAGCCTCCACATGAGAGTAGCATCACCTATTGCTGTAACTAACGATGCTTATGTTGGGTAGAGGTGGCCAATTCTGGGCAGCTAGGGGGTACAGTGGATAGGATGCTGAGCCTGGAGTCAGGAAGACCTGAGTTCAAATACTTACTAGCTATGTGACCCCAGACAAGTCACTCCACCCTGTTTGCCTCAGTTTCCTCATCTGTAAAAATGAGCTGGAAAAGGAAATGGCAAACCACTCTAGTGTCTTTGCCAAGAAAACCCCAAATGGGGTCATGGACGTGATTGAAAATGACTGAACAACAGTTGATTCTACTGTTGATGAAGCCACTTCTGTGAAGTTTCAGAGTCATACTATAAACTCTCATTCTGATCATTTTTCTCCTGCTGTACTGGTAAGCTGAGTCATCTTCTTGAATAAGTGACCTGTTTCCCCTTTTTTCCACAGTCACAGAATATTAGAATGAGCAAGGCTCTTAAAGATAATCCAGTCTAATCCCCCCGCCCCATTTTACAGATGAGGAAACTGAAGTCTTAAATTCAATGACTTGCCCAAGGTCATGTCATCAGTAACTGACAGAGCCAGGATAGGCCTTCCAAGTTTGATGTTCTTTTCTCTTATCAGGTGGCATGATGGTTAGGTAGATTTAAACTCTGACATTCAATCAAATTAGCAGCATGGTACAGTGAACAAACTGCTGGCTAGTCAGTCAGTCGACCTGAGTCTGAATCCTGCCTCTGATCACTGTTGCCTGTGCCACCCTAGCAAGTCACATAATCTCTCTGGGCCTCAATTTCCTCACTAGTCAAATGAAGGACTTAGAGGGCCTCTGGGGGCCCTTCCCTTTCTAGATGCAGGTTCCTATGTACCTCTTCTTAACCAACACACTGGAGAAGAAAGAAAACCCAGGTAGCTTAAGAATCTGCTATCCTCCAAGCTCTGGCCTGAGGTGGACGCCGCTGAGCCGCACCACCGTCCCATCATCTTGACACAGATCCATTCTAAGGTTACCGTCCGTCCTTTGGAGCGGCTCCAAATCCTTCCAGCAGTGACTAAGCACCTTTCTGTCACTGCTTCAGCCATTAATTTCAGGACCAACGTGCCTTCTTGGATGTACTGTTCTCTGGCGGTGCCAAGGATGTCCATACAGCCATTGATTTAAGAGACAATATCACTTGCTTCCAAGTTTATGAGGCAATAAACAGCTCCCGCATATTGATGAATGCTGAGGTGTTTGCTCAGCACATTTGCAACGGACATTTATTACCCAGTGCTCTGCTTTAAAGCAAATGAAACTGCAAGGCTAGTTTTTATTTCCCGTTCACACGGGCGTGGCCCAACCTCCCCCAGAGTGGTCTTTAGTCATCTGACCCAACTCCCCTTCCACAGGGCCAGTGTGGGACAAAAATGGCCCGCGGGGTAGAATACAAGCTCCCCCTCCTCCCCTTCTCCCCCCAGGCTGATTGCTCAAAGCCTGCATCGGGATCCTAATGGGTTCCGCAGGATGCTGGCAAGATCCAGGAAGCGCAGTCGGGAGCATCTTCTCAGGAAATGAGGTGAAAGGACGACCACTGTTCCGAGTCTCACTTTGGCTCGCCTTCCTCTCCTCCCTGGGGATGTGGTTATCCCCTCTGTAGTAACACCCCTGCGGCGGAAGCACTCTGCTCCCAGCCTAATACACAGAATCGAACGGCTTTTCATCTTCTCAGAAGCTGGAGCTCTCCAGTGCTTGGCTGTTCGTCCATAAAGATGAATCTTCCGAGCATTTACAAGCCGGAATGCCCTCGGAATTCAAACTGTTGGATGTATAAAATATTAGGAAGGAAAAGGAAGGGCGCGAAGGCGGATGGGAGAGATGTATAGCCAACTTTGTGCCAAAGCAGCAGTTACGAGGATGCCAAATGGAGAGAACAACTGTTGAAAAATGCAGTAGATTATCCCAAACACAAAGCTGATTTATAGCTGCAGTAATCCCTGCCTTGCTCTCCATTTCAGTGATAGTGAGAGATTAGGGCAATGGAAGGGTTTTATTTCGTTTTGTTTCTTTTCACTTCAATCCCTCTCCTCCCCTCCTCCTCCCCCTTTCTTTCCCCCCATCCCTCCACCAACCGTGCCCCCAACGCTGCCACACATCATGCATCTAGTCTCTGACTGCAGTTAAATCAAGAGTTTGCACTTTTAGAGTTTGTGTGTCATGGGGCTAGAATCTGGAAGCATCTCTGAGTCTAGGATGAAAACTGGCTGGCCTAGGTGTTGGGCAAAAGTACTATTGATTGCTTAAATCACAGCTTCCTAGGGAGGGAGTGGGAAGTTAATGCATTTTCCTTTAATACCAAGCCCAAGCTCTACCTCCTGGAGGAGCCTTTCCTGGTCCTATGCTGCTAAGGTTTTGCCAAATGAGATATTTGTAGAGCGCATAGCACAGTGCTTGGCACATTGTAGGTGCTTAAGGAATACGTGCTCCTTTCCCCTTTCCCACGTGAGATTGCCTTCCATGTATTCTGTATTTATCTTGTAGGTACTTAACTTACATGTATATCGTGTGTCCCCCTCCCCCCATTTAGAATGTAAGCTCCAGGAGGGCAGGAACTGCTTTTGCTTTTTCTGCTGTGCCAGTGCTTAATAAATTATTGTTGATGGATTGTTTTGTACTGTAGCTAGCTAGTATATGCCTCTTATCACCCCTAGCAGAATGTAAGCTGCATGAGGGCAGGAGCTGGCGCTCTGTTCATCTTTGCAGCCTCCTCACTTCTAGCACAGTTCATTGTTCTACTCTGAACAATGTCAGAGTAGATGCACAAATGTTTGGTGAACTGAACGGAATCAATTCACTAAGTGCTGGGGACAGGGCCCAGAGTTTTCTCTTAGCACACAGAACTATGGGAGACTAGCTTCCTGCTGCCCTCCTATGGGGCCAGGGCAAAAGTATATGTCCAAGTCCCAGGTTCCAGAAAACACTGCTGACATCACTGATCTCTTCCTTCAATGCCTTCAGCTTGCCCTAAGTTTGAAGTGACATTGCCTCTTACTCTTCCATCTAGTGACACTGGCTTCCTGGCTGTTCCCTGAACAAGGCACTCCATCTCTCAGCTCCAGGCATTTTCCCTGGATGTCCTCCATGCTTGGAATGTTCTTCAAGTCCCAACTAAAATTTCATCTTCTAGAGGAAGCCTTTCCCAACATCTTTGAATTCTGGTGCCTTCCCTCTTTTAACCATTTCCTGTTTTTCCTGTACATAGCTCATTTCGTATATATTTGTTTGCTTGTCTCTCCTATTAGACTGTAAGCTTCTTGAGGCCAAGGATTGCCTCTTTTTGATTCCCTAGTGCTTATCACATATATGCCAGGCACTTGGACAGCCATGGTGAAGTGGATAGAGCACTGGACCTAGAAGTCGGGAAGAATCATCTACCTACGTTCAAATCTGGCCTCAGACATTTATTTGCTGTGTGACCCTGGGAAAGTCACTTAACCCTGTTTGCCTTAGTTCTTCACCTGTAAAAATGAGCTGGAGAAGGAAGTAGCAAACCACTCTAGTATCTTTGCCACTAAAACCCTAAATGGGGTCATGAAGAATTAGAAATGACTGAAATGACTAAACAACAAGTTCAGTTCAACAGGTAGTAGGAGCTAATACAAATAAATTTTATTCCCGGGGATTTTCTGTTTTTCTGTGGGATTCAAACAATAGATAGTAAGCAATGATGTTGACAGGCAGCTGGCAGAAGGAATCACTGGGATAATCCTAACTTGGAGAAAGAAGACCTGAATTTGTGTCTCCACTCTTAACACTTAAATGGTTGTGTGAGTGTGGGCAAGTCTCTGAGCCTCAGTTTCTTCATCTATAGAAAATGAAATGTCCATTACCTGACTTGAAAGGTTGTTCTGAGGGAGATGCATTGTAGACCTTAAAGTTTCTATAGAAGCGGGAACAGGAGTGACAGTAATGGTGGTGGTGGTTTCATTGTGAATCTAGCAGAACACTTTGCCCATGGCAGAAGGTGGTTGCAACTGTTGGCCAAGAATTGATGGGAGGAGAATCTGCCCTTTTGCAGGGAAGGAAGGGAATGGGTTGGGGGACAGTGGAAAGCAGCTATATATCCAGTTTGCTAGCTGAGTTTTAAATTCTATCCCTCCCTCCCACTCATGACCTAAATATGTTAGGATTAACTTTTTTTTTTTAAACACACACACAACAAACCCCAAATGTATCTTTCCAAAGACATTTTCTCTTAGGCTTAAAACTCAGTGTAATTTAAGAGAAATTTAATTCATGTGCTTTCATTTAAACCATCAAAGTGCTTTCAGAAGAGCCATTTGAAATCTTTGGAGCTTTGCAAACCTTTAAAATTCTCTCTTTGAAACATGGGAATCACAGACGACCAAGGATAAAGACAGTAAAATACCAAAGGGCTCAGGGTGGGTTTGAGACTAAATCCATGACATTTTGCTTTGCAAAAAATGAATTTTTCCATACTTCACATTCACGGCCAAAATGGAAACAGAATTACAGTACATCCTCATATCTCTCCTTCTTTTTAGCCAGGTAACAACAATATCTCATGTTAATGTAGGGATTTAACACGTTGATTGCTTTCCTCCTAACAACCTTGTGAAGAAAATAATGCAAGTATTATCACACATGCCCATTTTATAGATAAGGTTACTGAGGCACAGAGAGTTGAGATTACTAGCCCACGGTCACAGAGCTAGAAAGTGGCAGAGCCAAGATTTGAAGAATCAGGTCTTGAGTCCAAATGCAGGATTACTTCACTGTATTATGCTGCTTGTCTTATTAATGCTATCCACTTTCTACTCTTAGCTCTGAGTTATAGCCACTCAGTCAATTGTTCAATCATTTTTCCAGTCCTGTCCAACTCTTTGTGACCCCATCTGGGGTTTTCTTGGCAAAGATATGGAGTGATTTGCCATTTTCTTCTCCAGCTCATTTTACAGTTGAGGAAACTGAGGCAAACAGGGTTAAGTGACTTGCCCAGGGTCACACAGCTAGGAAGTGTCAAGTGTCTGAGGTCAGATTTGAACTCAGGTCCTCCTGACTCCAGGGCCAGTGCTACAAGACAAAATTTTAAACTCATCATGTCCCAAACTGAACTCATGATCTTTTCCCCAAATCCTTCCCTTCTTCCCAACTTCTCTAAGCCTGTTGAGGCCAGTGCTTTCCTTGCTTGGTGATCCCATCAGCTCCTGTGGATTCAGATAGCATCTCTATGCACATGATTCTCAGATGGATTTGTCCAACCCTGACTTCTGACACAGCTAATAAATGAAAGTCAGATCATAGGCTAACTACCTCATTTTACAGATTCAGAGAGGCCATGGGATTCTAGGACCACTGAGTTAGAGCTGGAAGCAATTAGGAAGCCTTAGAGTCCAAATTCCTTATTTTATAGATAGGAAATTGAGACCCCAGAGAGGCAAGCTAAGTGACTTGCCCAGGGTCACACAGCTAGTACGTGTCAAGAAAGGATTTAAACCTAAGTCTTCCTGACTCCAAGACCAGTGCTTCCTCCTCATTAAATAATCTCTAAAAAGTTTTGCTCATGAGTCAATTGAATTTTTTTAGGTAGGGTTTTGGCTTAATTTGAATTATTTGGAAAAAAAGTAAATCATCACATTTTCCTTTTGGAGGAGTGTATTTTTGAAACCTAATCGTTTATACTTACATAACAATTGACAATTACAATCTATATTGTAGGTAGAAATTGAGCAATTTGTAAGAACAAAGAGTTCTTACCTAAGCTTATCTTATCTGATCCTCACAACCACCCACCCTGTAGAGGGTCATACCCCTATTTTACAGATAGGAAAATTAAGGCTAGGAAAGGTTGAGTAGTTTAGCTAAGGCCATTGTTGTTGTGGTGGTTGTTCCAGCCTCTTCGTGACCCCATTTGGGGTTTTCTTGGCAAAGATACTTGACTGGTTTGTCATTTCTTCTCTAACTCATTTTACAGATGAGGAAACTGAGGCAAATAGGGTTAAGTGACTTGCCCAAGATCACACAGCTAGTAAGTGTCTGGGGCTGGATTTGAACTCCAGATCCTGACTCCAGGCCCTGAGCTTTATCCACTGCACCACCTAGCTGCCCAGCTAAGGCCATACAAGTTCTGTAAGTGCTGGAGTCAGTATCTAAACCCACACCTTTTGATTTCCAAGCCTTTCCATTGTACTGTTAGACATTCAATTAAAATTATACAAACTTGACCAAACCTAGAATCATAGAAGATTGATTCAAGAATCAGTTAATTTAAAGATAACTGTTTGGGGCATCCAGTCCCTCCCCGCAGCAGATTCAAATTCAAAGCTTCTGTCTGAACCCTCAGGCTCTAACTTAAAGCTATTTGTTATTTCTGTAATTTTGAGTAATTGTTCCCCCAGAACAATTTTCACTTTCTGCTTTCTTAAGATGGTCTTTTGTGTTCCTCCCCAAGGGACTGAACTTCAAGCTTAAGTAGGAGACAAATAAATAAAATAGGAATTTTTTTTTTAGAAAGAGGTCTAAATAGAAGGAGCTTCATTTGGGGGCTCTGCCCTATTTCTTTTACTCCTAATGCAGATTTCAACTCAATAGAAGGAGAAACTTTCCTACAACCAGACAATCAAAAATAGACTGTGCTGCTTCCAATACCAGTGAATTTTCTGTCACTGGAGGTCTTTAAGAAGAGAGTCTGGGGATTTGTTCTGTGAAGTTTGAATCCAATCAAAGGGCTGCACTTGAGGACCTAGAGGACCACATGTGACCTCGAGGCCGCAGGTTCCCCACCCCTGGAGATGATCACTGGCTGGAACTAGTGTAGAGGGGATTCGTGATACAGGTATGGGCTGGACAAGATAATCTTTGAAGTTCTTTCTTTCACGAATAATAATAATAACAATAATAGTATTTATATGGTGCTTTAAGTTTTGCAAATCACAAATTTTATTTCATTTGATCTTCACAACAATTCTGGGAGGTAGGTGCTATTATGATCTTCATTTTATAGATGTCAATCAATAAGCATTTATTAAATGACTATTATATGCCAGACACCGGGCTAAGTGCTAGGGATGGAAAAAGAGGCCAAAGTCAGCCCCTGCTCTTACTCTAATGGGAGAGACAAGCAAATAATTGGGTACAAAACCGGAACGGGGTGTATGGAGTGTTCAGGGAGGATTAGCATCTCTGGTGTGAGGGCTTGCTGAGCCCTTTTCAGGGTTACTCATTCACCTTTGGCGTCTACCTGTCATCCAACTCTCAGCTCTGGCTCCAAGAAGCTGTAGCATGGACAGAGGCTACCCCCGGTAGAACTGTCTCAGCAGATGGGGCTAAACAAGGTTGAGGGTAACCAATAGGCTTCAAACCTGTTGGTGAGTTAGGGGGGTGTCGACACCAGGTATGTAAAGACTCTGTTCAGTGGAATGGACAAATGAGTACAATTTGCTCCAATGGCCGTGGAGGAGGTTGAAGCAAGCACTGTGGAGTACTTAGAGTTTTGTGAGACATTGAAGATGCCGAAGTCATCTGCTGCATCTGGGGCCATCGCCAGTCATTCTGACTTTTGTCTTGCCATTGGGACTTTGATGACTCTGGAAGAGAGAGTGAGACAGACAACTTTACACAATTCTGTCTCACAACTCAACATTCCTCCCTAATAAACAGCTAGCACCCAGATAGTGCATCTCATCGTCCTTTGTATTTGAAGAAGACCCTCCTTGCAGTGGGGGATGATTTGATCATTTGGTGGCAGGGTGGGGCCAAAGCTGAAGAGATTTTCTAGAAGTCATTTCCCTCCAGCCACCAGTCCTGATTCTCCAGACTTTTCCATCCCTACTGAGGCTGGAGTAGCCTGGAGGTGCCTCTGCCCCTGTGGTACTCTCCTCCAATTGGTGAGTTTCTTCGGGGAACCTCCAGTTGGGTGAGGCAGTGCCCTGGCCAGCCATGCACATTTCTCTCCCTATTTGTCTCCTGCCTCTTGGAACTTTTTCGCTTTGCCCCTACTTTTCAGCTTCCTTTATCTATTGTCTTCATCCATTAAAAATGTAAGATCCTTAAGCCTAGGGACTATTTTTCTGTTTTGCTTGTATCTGTATTCCCAGTGCTTAAGCACAATGCCTGGCACAAAGTAAATGTTTAATAAATGCTTGATCTATCTATTTAAGCAATGAGATGCAGTAGATATTATAGAATATAGAGTTAGGAGTCCTGGATTTGAATTAACCAGTTGTGAAAAAATGGCCATCACATAACTTCCCATAGTCCATTTCCCCACCTGCTAAATGGGAACAATATTTATACTGCCTACCTCAGAGGATGGTTGGAGGAAATGAACCCATAAAACACTACACAAATATGTGTTATTAGAGTTACATGCTACCCAAAGGGTATTCTTTGATCATAGGTTGGGAGCCAATGGAAACCCAGCCGCAAAAAGTCTGTGTCTACAATATTGGTGGAAAAAAATGAAAAATTCAAACAAATCACCTATCTCGTTCTGTGCAGATAGGGACTGGATCATGATTTCATTGGCAAAGGAAACTCTTAGCTGAAGAAAATCATACTGGACAGGTTAACATCTTTGTAAGTCAATCTTACCTGTGTAATTTAGTTGCCTAGACCCCTGAGGGTTTAAATTACTTGCTCAGGGCCACAGGACCAGTATATATCAAAGGCAAGATTTGAATCTGGATCTTTTGGGTTTCAGGCTGGTTTTCTATTCGCAATACCACATGGCCTCACATTTCTTGGCCTATACGACACTAAATAAACGATTTGCTTAATTTTTTTCTTCCCACAATTAAATTGACATATTAATTCAGTGTCTTGTAGCCACACCCTGAGATTTATGCTTTTCCCAATGTCTTTGCTCAGGAAGATACACCCCTTTTCTGGCTGCCAGCATTCTTCAGAAAGATACATATCATCTTTATGGGTACACACCAACCCCACCTCCAGGCCATGACACTGAATACTTTAACCATTTTCATATGGTACCTAATATCTTAATTAATTGTCAGTCAATACCTTAATACCTTCTAGATAACAATAATAGTTATAGCTACCATTTGTACAGTGCTGTAGGTTTGCAAAGAACTTATATATGTATATTCTCTTATTTGAGCCTCACCACAATCCACGTATGAGGAATGTGCTATTGTCACTATCCCCATTTTACAGATGAAGAAACTGAGGCTGAGAGAAGTTCAATGACTTGTCTAGTAAATGTCTGAGGAGGGATTTGAGCTTAAGTCTTGCTGAATCCAAGACCAAAATCCTATCCACTAAGCCATGTTGTCTATTTGAGGCAAGGGGTTAGGTGGTACAGTGCATAGACTGCCAGCCCTGGAGTCAGGATCATCTTCCTGAGTTCAAATCCAGTCTCAGACACTTACTAGCTGTGTGACCCTAGGCAAGTCACTTAAGCTTGTTTGCCCTCAGTTTCCTCATCTGTAAAATGAGCTGGAGAGGGAAATGACAAAGAACTCCAGGATCTTTGCGAGGGAAACCCCCAAATGGGATCATGACAAGTCTGCCACTACCGAAAAACGACTGAACTGAATACTAATGTACCTCCTGCCTAACTCACCTCTCACGAGAACAACAAAGACCATATGATTGTCTTGAACTTGAAGTTTTCTGTTCCATAATGAATTAGACACTCCAGTCAAAACTGATCTATTCGTTTAAAAGAGAAAGTACTCTCCCCTCCCCTCCCAAATGGAGATCCCTCATGAGACTATGCCTCTGGAAACTAATATTTATATAGTGCTGATAAAGTTTGAAAAAACGCTTCATATAGGGGCAGCTAGGTGGCACAGTGGATAGAGCACCAGCCCTGAGTCAGGAG
Source organism: Vombatus ursinus (assembly GCF_900497805.2). Classification (NCBI taxonomy): domain Eukaryota; kingdom Metazoa; phylum Chordata; class Mammalia; order Diprotodontia; family Vombatidae; genus Vombatus; species Vombatus ursinus. The sequence goes on along the minus strand of NW_020954953.1, from coordinate 19,857,635 downwards.
AACCTGAGTTCAAATCTGATCTCAGACACTTACTAGCTGTGTGACGCTGGGCAAGTCACTTAACCTCAATTGCCTAAAAAAAAAAAAAAAAAGAATAAAAAACGCTTCACATATATTATCTCATTTGATCCTCAAAATAATTCTGTGAGATAGGTGCTGTCATCATTATTCCTACTTTGCAGATGAGGAAATTGAGGCTGAAAGAGGCTGACTTGCCCAGGATTATATAGTTAATAAGTCACACAGCTACCTAATCAGAGTTGTAACAAATAAGGAATTTGTGTATCTGAGACGATGCAAATCATGCTTAAGGCAAGTGACACTAACCTCACCCACAGATTGACTTTTAAACATGTGTGTGGGACATTCTCACCCTAGCATCCTCTGCCCACACACAGCGGGAGTGAGACCATGTGGGTTTTCGGCTGTTCCTTGTCTCTTCTGTGGAGATGGCCTGTGTGTGTGTTTATGTACCATGGGCAGCAGTGCGGGAGGGCACTTGCTTAGCTCAGGGTGGAGGCGCTGGAGCAAATATCAGCACCTAATACTTTAATGGTTTGGCAGAGGGTTCCCACTTTTTGTCACTTCTTTCCTGAGGCCAGACCTCACCCACTATCTGCATGGAGAGAGAGAGGGAGAGAGAAGGAGAGAGAAGGGGAGAAGAAAAGAGAGAAAGAAAGAGAGAGAGAGAGAGAAGGGATGGGTGCTTGGTTTCATTGGCATGTGTGAATGCTGGGGAGGTGAAGGGAAGAATCAAATTTGTATACCAGAAAAGCTGTCAGACCTCCCCTCTCCCCATTCCCCCACCATACTTGCCATTCCCAGGCCTCTAGGAGTACTAGCATACAATAGCATCAACATTGTCCTAGACCTCCTCAGCCTTGCCAAGCCCCCTATCTAGGGTTGACACCATGTGGTCCTACTGTGTTTCTTGCAACTGCTTCTAGTACCTTCTAAATTCAGTGCTCTAGGACAAAGTTCCAGTGTCTCTACCCTATTTATGACTCTGTATCTTTTTTTTTTTAAAGAGTAGTTAAAAGGAAGGGGGCAAGTAATGTTACATAGTAAGAAGACATGTTCATATGAGGATATCTAAGAACTGAAGTGAGAAAGCTTGGTAGAAAAAATTTGAGTGCATATCAATGGAGAAAGAAACTAAAGCAATGTTGGTATCAGAGATTACTGCAGACCTTCTGGATAGAAAGAAGAAATGAATGAAGACTTAGGGAAACCAATCACAAGGCTGGACTAGAGGTATGATATAATAGCAACAGGGAATTACCTGGATACCTGCTGGTCCCCTCTCTTTGCCAAAACAAAACAAAACAAACAAAAAAAAAACAGTGAATACTTTCTTCTTTAGCTTTAATTTTCATGCTTCAAAAAGTGCAGATCAACAGGAAGACATCCTAGTCTGGATGGGATTCTCACCAAGAAAGAGAACTAGAGATGAAAATGGAACCCCCAGGAAAATTAGTATGCCATCTTAGAATGTATACTAGAAAACGAGAGGAAAATGTAGTCTGACCTTGAGATGTGATGGGGGAAGATTTAAAAGAGTTCAGGAATGTGGGTGAATGTGTGTGTGTTGGGAATGGCACTGTTGCAGTGAGAATCCCTCCATGCCAGGCAATTGAGCTGGATTCCAAATATTTGGGGAAAGATCCCAATCACTAGGGGCAAGTTAGGCCTTGGTTGTCTACAGAATCAAGGTGCAGTTTAATCCTTGACCTTGTTGGCCTCACTGTCCCCACTCCTCCCAAGCTTTGAGAAAGGCACCCACCCTGTTTTCCAGAGCAGACCACAGCTATGCATCTTGTCTCGTTTGCTTGTTAATTGCAGCCCCATGTTCTCCCCCCCCACCAAATCCCATTGTAATATGTACATGCATAAATATTTTCTATGTAAACATTTTAAAGAATTTGAATTTCTAGCCAAATAAAATAAAATAAAATAAAAGGGTTTAGGAAAAGGATAGGTAGGAACCTGAGAATCTCCAAGTGAAGTCAGCTAGGGAGTTCTCCATAATGAAGGCACAAAGACAATAATTTTGAAGACAAGGAAAAGGGGAAACTGTCCAATGAGACTACCATGGATACAAAGGGAGCTCAGAAACACATTCACACTTAAAAAAAAAACAGAAACAAAAGACATGTACAGAAGACAGAAGAAAAGGTATGTAATAGTGGAATAATATAAAATATCAAAGCATGGCACTGTCCTCACTGTCTTATATGAATAGTCTCTGGAGTACCAAGGTTCAGCATGAGCTGAACCTGGGGAGGAAGCTAAGGACAACAGAAAATATTAAAAAAAAAAGTTATATTGGTATTATACGTGATTGAACCTGTATAACCTATATCAGATTGCTTGCCATCTTGGGAAGGGGGGAAGAGAAGGGAGGAAGGGAGACAAATTTGGAACTCAAAATCTTATAAAAATTAATGTTGAAAATTGCCTTTACATGTAATTAGAAAAAAATAAAATACTATTTTAAAAAAGTTATATTGGAGAGAGCAGAATCAAGATGATGGAGTTATTGTTCAGTTGTGTACAACTCTTCATGACCCCACGAACTATTCTTGGCAAAGATACTGGAGTGGTTTGCCATTTCCTTCTCCAGTGGATTAAGGCAAACAAGTTAAGTGACTTGTCCGGGTCACATAGCTAGTAAGTGTCTAAGGCTGGATTTGAACTCAGGAAGATGAGTGTTCCTGACTTTAGGGCTGGCACTCTATTCACTGCTACACTTAGCTGCCCCTTCTAAATATTAGAATGAATCAAAAAGAAGACAATTCTGAGATAACAGGAAATATTAAAGCAAAGTCAAATGCTGAAAAAAATAGAAAAAAATATAAGGTATCTCATAGCAAAAACAACTGATCTGGAAAACAGATCAAGGAGAAAAAAAATAAGAATAACTAGACTATCTGAATGACATTTTCCAAAAGAAGACCTAGACATTACATTTCAAGAAATCTTAAAAGTAATATTCCTAGAGCTCTTTGCACCACAAGGCAAAGTGAAAATAGAAAGGATCTATTGGTTGCCTCTTAAAAGAAATTCCAAAATGAAAACTCCCAAGAACATTGTAGGAAAAATCCAGAATTTCCAGGTCAAAGAAAAATCTCTGCCAACAGCCAGAAAGCTGTCAACATCACACACAATTTAGCAGCCACCACTATAAAGGAGTGGAGAACTTGGGATACAATCAGCAAAGGATATTGGGCATAAAGCCAAGAATTACTTATCCAGCAAAGGTGAGTATAATGCTAAAGGAGAAAAAAGTAGACCTTCAAGGAAATAGAGGGTATAAACATTCTTTTTTTTTAATTAATTTATTTATTTTTAGTTTTCAACATTCACTTCCATGAGCTTCTGCGTTCTAAATTTTCTCCCCTTCTCTTCTCTCTCCCCTCCCCAAGATGGTGTGCAATCTGATATAGGCTCTACATATCTGATATAGGCTCTACATATACATTTCTATTAAACATATTTTCACATTAGTCATGTTGTAAAGAAGAATTAGAACCAATGGGAGGAACCGTGAGAAAGGAGAAACAAAACAAAACAACAACAAAAAAAGAGAGCAAATACTACGCTTCAATCTGCATTCAGACTCCATTGTTCTTTCTCTGGATGTGGATAGCATTTTCCATCACGAGTCTTGGAGTTGTCTTAGATCCTTGCATTGCTGAGAAGAGTAAAGTCTATGAAAGTTAGTCATTGCACAATGTGGCTATTACTGTGTATAATGTTCTCCTGGTTCTACTCACTTCACTCAGCATCAGTTCATACATGTCTTTTGAGGTTTTTCTGAAGTCTGCTTGATCATCATTTCTTATAGCACAATAGTATTCCATTACATTCATATACCACAACTTGTTCAGCCATTCCCCAATTGATGGGCATCCCCTCAATTTCTGATTCTTTGTCACCACAGCAAGAGCTGCTATAAATATTTTTGTGCATGTGGGTGCTTTACCTATTTTTATGATCTCTTTGGGATGGGCATAAGCATTCTTGATGAAAAGACCAGAACTGCAGAGAAACTTTGAAGTTCAAACACAAGAGTAAAGAGAAAAATAAGAAGGTAAACATGAATGAACAACGATGGAGGACTAAACAAGGATACTTTTAGCTATGGGGAGATGATTATGTGTCCCTTATGAATCCTATCATTATTGAGGTTCTCAGAAGGAGTCTAATTAGATAAGGCCTGGGAGTGGTTCGGTTGTCTTGATGGTCTTAAGAGAATATAAGAGCAATACAATGGATGTTGGGGAGGGAAGTGAAGGTTAAGGAAAATTATCTCACATAATCAGGGTGGGCAAGTAGACATCTGTTCAGACAAAGAGTAGGGGGTTGGGGGAGGGGTTGGGAGCCTAAGATACTAGAATCTCAGTCTGAACTAACAAAAAAAAAAGGAAGAAAACACACATACACACACACACACACACACACAGAGTTGGTATAGAAATACATTCCACTCAACAGAAATATGAGGGAAAGGGGATAATGCAGATGGGAGAATTAGAAGAATGGTAAATGAAGAGTTGGGTTAGTTTTGAGCAAAATAAACTCTAACTGGGGACATACGAAAATATTTATAGCTTTTTTGAGATGGCAAAGAATGAGAATCTGAGGGGATGCCCTTAAATTTGGGGCAATATATAAATTATGATATATAAATGTGATGGAATAGTATTATATAAGAGGCTGGTTTCAGAGTGATCTGATGCAGAGTGAAGTGAACAGAACCAGGGGAACAATTTATAAAAATGACAACAATATTGGAAAAGGCAAAGAACTTTGAAAAAAACTAGGAACGCATATCAGCATAGTGATCAACCCCTATTTCAGAGGACTAATCCTGAAACATGCTATCCACTTCCTGAGAGAGAAATGAAAGACTCAGATTGAACACATATATGTTCATTTTACAGATGAGGAAACTGAGCCTGAAAGAGATTAAGTGATTTGCCCAGGGTTACACAACTAAGAAGTATTTGAGATAGGATTTGAATTGAGACTTTCCTAACACTATAATTGTGTCACCTGGTCAGGGCAGCCTGCGAAGAATGGATAACAGTTTCCCCTCTTCTATCATCCAGATAGCTGTGGGGTTCTGGTTGCTTTGCTACTGGCAATGAGATGGAGCTGAAACAGAACTGCTCTGGTCTTCACACACAATGCCATAGATCACAGGCCATCTCCCTAGCCCTGGGGTCTACCTGGAGCCATTAGCAAGCTCATAAAGCAAGTTCAAGGCAAGTATGTTTTTTTAAAAAATCATTCTACCCAGAGGGCTGGAGTCAGACTTTCAAGATGCACTGTGTCTTTAGGTTGCCCGTGGCATAGCAACAACACAGTGAGATCACCGATATTTGTGACAGGATCAAAACTGCATGGGGACAGATCAACGGGGTGGGGGGAGAGTGGGTGGTACGTAATAGCTTACCTGCCCTGCTATGCCCTGCCCTATCCTTTCCATCCCACAAAGCCTCAGGCCTACCTGAGGACCCATTTCTCCCCCTCAAGACTCAATCCCATAGGAATTTCATCTGTTTGTATGGTTTTAAAGTACCATTTTATAAACATGATATATTGTACATATATAGTAGTTTTAGTGCTATCCTGAAGAATTCAGCACCATCCTCATGCTTAGAGATGCCACTATTGCCCAAAGCTACATTAATAGTAAGCATCAGATGTGGGATTTGATCTATCTCCAGGGCCAGTGTTTTCACTGCTTGTTCATGTTGGCTCTGGATGCCGGGGTCCAGGGATTTTTCACTCTTAACACCCAAATATCTCCACCAAAGGAGTTCTTTTTATAGTGCACCTTTGGATATCCATTCCTAACTTTACTCCTTCATAATTCCTTTCCTAGGTTCTCTCTAGACAGCATGCAGAGTCTTTTATTTTACTCTAATTTATTTTACCGCCATAGAAGAGATCAGGATAACAGATCATTACAATTTACAAAGTATCAGCATTCACCTAACCTCCTATTCAGTTACTCAGCTTGTGTAGCTTTCTGACCACTTTATCTGGGCTTCATCACAGTTGGCTGGTTTCCTCAGTCTATTTCTTTCTATTCATAAGTAAAGGTAATGTCTCAGATTGCCTTGCCTAGCACTAATCTGGGAGACAAACCTCATCATAGAGTCAGTGATTTCACTAACATAACCAACACTTCTCCCCTTTCCCCCCACCATCCTCTACAAGAATGACAGGCCCTATAGGGTGGTAGGCTACTTGAATATGACTATATTCTGAGGCAACATATATGATAAGATAACCCTGCCCTGAACCAATGCCTAAAGCCCTTAACCCCAGCAAGGCGTGGAAAGAAGGTAGCCTGATACAAAGAGATAACCAATGGCAGATGGGGTCCTTGTGGTCATGAAATCTCCCCCTGGAGATAAATGCAAAATCATTGCTAAGATTGGCTTCTGGCCACCTTGTCTCGAAGGTATTTTGGATTGGCCTCACCGGTGGTCTCTGTTCACAGATTTGGCCAGATGATTTGCAGAACTGGGAAAGGAGGGATATGCCATTAATACCTGTTTACTTTTTTAGATGAAAGTTTTATTGATGTTTTATGTTTTACATCAGTCATTTCCGATAAGCCTTCCTTTGTAACAAAGAAAAATAGTTAAGCATAATCAATTCTGTGTAGCATTCTGCACCCACAATCTACTACCTCTCCAAGGCAAGGGTGGAGGGGCATTGGCCATTTCTTGTCTGAGGTCAAGATTGGCCATTACATAGGGATCAGCTTTGTTTTTGGTGTGTTTTTCATTGACATCATTGTAATCAGAGGTCATATTATCTTTCTGGTTTGCTTATTTCACTGAGTCTTAGTATATACAAGTCTTCTCTTGTTTCTCTGAATTCCTCAAATCTATTTCTTCATTTTTCATCTTGAACTCAGATATTCTCTAATCAATAAGAATCATCTTTGTTTCCACTTTCTTGCTGCCAAAAAAGCACCTCTTAATTTTTTTCCCCAATTTTTAACATTTTTATTTAAAGTTTTGAGTTCCAAATTTAATTCCTCCTTCTCTCTTCCTCCTTCCTGAGATGGTAAGCAATCAGATATAGGTTATACATGTGAAATTATATAAAACATTTCTATATTAGTCATTTTGTATAAGAAGACTCAAAATAAAAAAATGAAAGAAAGTGAAAAATAGCATGCTTCAGTCTATATTTAATCAATATCAGTTCTATCTCTGGAGGCAAATAGTATACTTCGTTATTAGTCCTTTGGGATTGACTTGGATCATTGTATTGCTGAGAATAGCTAAGTCATTCACAGTTCTTCATCAAACAACATTGCTGTTACTATGTACAATATTCTCCTGGTTCTGTTCACTTCATTATGCATTAGTTCATGTAAATCCTTCCAGGTTTTTCTGAAGTCATCCTGCTTGTCATTTCTTATAGCACAATAATATTCCACTAAAATCATATACCACAGCTTGTTTTGCCATTACCTAGTTGATGGGCATCCCTTTGATTTCCAATTCTTAGCCACCACAAAAAGAGCTGCAATAAATATTTTTGTACAAACAGGTCCTTTTCCCTTTTTTTTTTTTGTATATCTTTGGGATATAGACCTGGCAGTGGTATTGCTGGGTCAAAGGGTATGCACAGTGCATTAGTGTCCCAGTTTTCCCACATTGCCTCCAACATCCAATATTTTCCTTTTTTGTCATGTTAGCCAGTGTGATAGGTGTGAGGTGGTACCTCAGAGTTGTTTTAATTTGTATTTCTCTGATCAGTAGTGATTTAGAGAATTTTTTCATATGACTATGGGTAGATTTGTTTTCTTTGTCTGAAAACTGCCTGTTCATATGCTTTGACCATTTATCAGTTGGGGAATGACTTATATTGTTATAAATTTAACTCAGTTCTCTATATATTTGAGAAATAAGGCCTTTATCAGATACTTGTTGCAAAATTCGTCCTCCCCTCCCAGTTTTCTGCTTTCCTTATAATTTTGGTTGCATTGGTTTTGTTTGGGCAAAACCTTTTTAATTTTATATAATCAAAATTATTTATTTTATATTTTGTAATGCTCTCTATATCTTCTTCAGTCCTAAACTCTTCCCTTATTTATAAATCTGACAGATAAATTATTCCATGCTCTTTTAATTTGTTTATGGTATCACCCTTTCTGTGTAAATCATGTACCCATGTTGACCTTATCTTGGTATGTGGTGTGAGATGTAGGTCTATATCTAGTTTCTGCCATACTGTTGTCCAATTTTCCCAACAGGTTTTGTCAAATAATGAGTTTTTGCCCCAAACACTTGGGATCTTTGGGTTTATCATATACTAGATTACTATAGTCATTTACTATAATGTAATTTGTATCTAATCTATTCCACTGATCCACCGCTCTATTTCTTAGCCAACACCAGATTGTTTTGATAATTATCACTCTATCGTTTGAGATTTGGTATGGCTAGACCACTTTCTTTTGCACTTTTTCCTCACTGATTCCCTTGATATCCCTGAGCTCTTGTTCTTCCAGATGAATTTTTTTTAATTATTTTTTTCTAGTTCTACAAAATAATTTTTGATAGTTTAGTATGGCACTGAATAGATTAATTTAGGTAGAATTAATCATTTTTATTATATTAGCTTAACCTAACTGTGAGCAATTAACATTTTCCCAATTGTTTAGATCAGACTTTATTTGTGTTAAAAGTGTTCTATGGTTGTATTCATATAGTTCCTAGGTTTGTCTCAGCAGGTAGACTCCCAAGTATTTTATATTGTCTACAGTTATTTTGAATGGAGTTTATCTCCTGCTGTGGGACTTTGTTGATAATATATAGAAATGCTGATGAGTTATGTCAGTCTATTTTGTATCTTGCATTTTTGCTAAAGTTGTTAATAATTCCAAGTAGTTTTTTAGTTGATCCTCTAGGATCATCTGTAGAGAGTGATAGTTTTGTTTCCTCATTACCTATTCTCATTCCTTTAATTTATTTTTCTTCTCTTATTGCTATAGTTAAAATTTATAATACAATATTAAATAATAAAGGAGATAATGGGCATCCTTGCTTCACCCCAATTGTATTGGGAAGGCTGCTAGCTGATCCCCATTACAGATTATGCTTGCTGATGGTTTTAGATAAACATTACTTATCATTTTAAGATAAGCTGCATTTATTCCTATGCTCTCTGGTGTTTTTAATAGGAATAAGTGCTGTATTTTGTCAAAAGCTTTTTCTGCATCTACTGAGATGATCATATGATTTCTGTTGGTTTTGTTATTGGTATGGTCAATTATGCTGATAGTTTTCCCAATATTGAACCAGTCTTGCATTCTTGGTATAAATCTCACCTGGTCATAGTGTGTGATCCTTGTGGTACAATGCTGTATTTTATTTAAATACATTTATCCTTGCTAGTATTTTATTTAAAATTTTTGCATCAATATTCATTAGGGAAATTGCTCTACAGTTTTCATCTTCTGTTTTGGTTCTTCCTAGTTTGGGTATCAGCACCATATTAGTGTTGTAAAAGGAATTTGGTAGGACTTCTTTGCCTATTTTTCCAAATAGTTTACATAATATTGGGATTAATTGTTCTTTAAATGTTTGATAGAATTTGCTTGTGAATTTGTCTGGTCCTGGGAGTTTTTTCTTAGGAAGTTTATTGATGGCTTGCTCAATTTCTTTTTCTATTACTTCTTCTGCTAATCTAGGTAATTTATATTTTTGTAGATATTCATCCATTTAATTTAGATTGTCAAATTTATTGCCATAGAATTGGACAAAATAACGCCTAACAATTGTCTTAATTTCCTCTTTATTGGTGGTGAATTCACCCCTTTCATTTTTGATACTGGTAATTTGGCTTTCTTCTTTCCTTTTTTAAATCAAATTAACCAATGATTTATCTCTTTTATTGTTTTTTTCCCATAAAACCATCTTCTAGTTTTATTTATTAATTCAATGATTTTCTTACTTTCAATTTTATTAATCTCTCCTTTGGTTTTCAGGGCTTCCAATTTGGTGTTTAATTGGAGATTTTAATTTGTTCTTTTTCTAATTTTTTTTTTAGTTGCATGCAATTAGAGATATAAATTTTCCCTTAAGTACCACTTTGGCGGCATCACACAAATTTTGGTATATTGTCTCATTGTTGTCATTTTCTTTAATGAAATTATTGATTGTTTCTATGATTTGTTCTTTGACCCACTTGGTTTTTAGGATTAGATCATTTAATTTCCAATTAATTTTTAATCTCTCTTTCCATTGTTTATTAGCAAAAGCAATTTTTTTATTAGTTTATTTTGATTTATCAACAATCACTTCCATTAGCTTTTGAGTTTTAAATTTTTCTTCCTCTCCCTCCCCACCTCCCTCCCCAAAGTGGCACACAATCTGATATAGGCTATACATATACATTCCTATTAAACATATTTTCACATTAGTGATGTTGTAAGGAAGAATTAGAACCAATAGAAAAACCACTAGAAAGAGAAAACAAAACAAAACAGAAGAAAAAAATAGCAAATAGTATGCTTTGATATGCATTCAAACTCCATAGTTCTTTCTTTAAATGTGGATAGCATTTTCCATCATGAGACCTTTCCATCATGGGATGTGTTAGATCCTTACATTGCTGAGAAGGGCTGAGTCTTTCAACGTTAGTCATTGCACAATGTGGCTGTTACTGTGTACAATGTTCTCTTGGTTCTGCTTATTTCACTCAGCAACAGACCATACAAGTCTTTCCAGGTTTTTCTGAAGTCTGCCTGCTCATCATTTCTTATAGCACAATAGTATTCCATTACATTTATATACCCTATCTTGTTCAGCCATTCCCCAATTGATGGATATCTTCTCAATTTCCATTTCTTTGCCACCACAAAAAGAGCTGCTATAAATATTTTTGTATATGTTGGGTCCTTTTCCCATTTTTATGATCTCTTTGGGATATAGCCCTAGAAGTGCTATTGCTGGGTCAAAGAATATGCATGTTTTTATAGCTCTTTGGGCATAGTTCCAAATTGCTCTCCAAAATGGTTGGATCATTTCACAACTTCACCAACAATGCATTAGTGCTCCAGTTTTCCCACATCTTCTCCAACATTTATCATTTTCCTGTTTTGTCATGTTGGCCAATCTGATAGGTGTGATGTGGTACCTTAGAGTTGTTTTGATTTGCATTTCTCTAATCGATAGTGATTTAGAGCATTTTTTCATATGAGTATAGATGGCTTTAATTTCTTCATCTGAGAACTGACTGTTCATATCCTTTGACCATTTATCAGTTGGGGAATGACTTGTATTCTTACAAATTTAACTTAATTCTCTATATATTTTAGAAATGAGGCCCTTATCAGAGACACTGGTTGTAAAAACTCTTTCCCAATTTTCCACTTTCCTTCTAATCTTGGTTGCATTGGCTTTTTTTGTGCAAAAACTTTTCAATTTAATGTAATCAAAATTATCCATTTTGCATTTTGTAATGTTCTCTATCTTCTGTTTAGTCATGAATTATTCTGTTCTCCATAAATCTGATAGGTAAACTATTCTTTGCTGTCCCAGTTTGCTTATAGTATCAGCCTTTATATATGAATCATGAACCTATTTTGACTTTATTTTGGTATATGGTGTGACACCTTGGTCTATGCTTAGTTTCTGCCATACTCTTTTCCAGTTTTCCCAGCAGTTTTTGTCAAACAGTGAGTTCTTATCCCAGAAGCTGGGGTCTTTGGGTTTATCAAATAGTAAATTACTATAGTCATTGACTACTGTGTCTTGCATACCTAACTTGTTCCACTGATCCACCACTTTATTTCTTAGCCAGTACCAAGTAGTTTTGATGATTGCTGTTATATAATACAATTTGAGATCTGGAACAGGTAGGCCACCTTCCCCTGCATTTCTTTTGATTAGTTTCATTGATATTCTGGATCTTTTGTTATTCCAAACGATTCTTGTTATTATTTTTTCTAGCTCTATAAAATAATTTTTGGTAGTTTCATTGGTATGGCACAGAATAAGTAAATTAGCTTAGGTAGAATTGTCATTTTTATTATATTAGCTTGGTCTACCCATGAGCAACTAATGTTTTTCCAATTATTTAGATCTGACTTTATTTGTCTGAAGCAAAAGTAATTTTTATTGCATTATGATCTGAAAAGGATGTTTACTATTTCTGCTTTTTTGCATTTGGTTGTGAGGTTTTCATGACCTAATACATGGTCAATTTGTATAGGTGCCATATACCGCTGAGAAAAACATGTATTCCTTTCTATTTCCATTTAATTTTCTCCACAGAGCTATCATATCTAACTTTTCCAGAATTTTATTCACCTCTTTTCCTTCTTTCTTATTTATTTTTTGTTTAGATTTATCAAGTTTTGAGAGGGGAAAGTTGAGGTTCCCCCACTAGTTTTATTATCTATTTTTTCCTGTAACTCATTCAACTTCTTCAAAAATTTAGATGCCATACAATTTGGTGCATGTATGCTTAGTATTGACATGACTTCATTATCTATGGTACCTTTCAGCAGGATATAGTTTCCTTCATTAGAATTTTTAGATCTATTTTTTAAATTAGATCTATTTTTGCTTTTGCTTTGTCTGAGATCATGATTGCTACTCCTGCTTTCTTTGCTTCAGCTGAAGCATAATAGATTCTGCTCCAGTCCCTTACTTTTACCCTGTGTGTATCTCTATGTTTCAAATGTGTTTCTTGTAAACAACATATTGTAGGATTCTGGTTTTTAATCCATTTTGCCAACCACTTCTGTTTTATGAGTGAGTTCATCCCATTCACATTTATAGTTATGAAAACTAACTATGTATTTCTCTTCATGCTATTTTTTTACTTATTTATCCCTCCCTCTTTCTTACTCCTGCCCTTTCCTTCTCTGATTACCACCTTCCCTAATATACTTTCCCTTTATCAGTCCCCCTCCTCCTTCTATTATCCCCATCCCTTTTTACTTCCTTATAGGGTAAGATAGATTTCTATATCCAACTGAGTGTGTATGTTATTCCCTCTTTGAGCCAATGTGGTTGAGAGTAAGGTTTAAGCTTTACTTGCCACCACCCTCCCCCATTTTCTCCTCCATTATAATAGCTCTTTCATGCCTCTTTTATGTGGCATAATTTACCATCTTCAATCTCCCCCCTCCTTATTCTTCCAGTGCAATTTCTTTTTCTCCTCTCAATTATCCCATAAAAGTCACCTTATATCCACACCCTCTGTCTACATATACTCCTTATAATTGCTCTTATAGTAATAAGGTTGTTAAGAATTACAAATATTATCTTGCCATACAGAAATATAAGCAATTTAACTTTATTGAATTTTTTATGTTTTCTCTTTGTTGTTTCTTTTTTACCTTTTTATGTTTTTCTTGAGTCTTGTATTTGGAGGTCAATTTTTAAAATTCAGCTCTGGTCTTTTAATTAGAAATGCTTGAAAGTCCTCTATTTCATTAAATGTTCATTTTTTTCCCCTGATAGATTCTATTCAATTTTTTGCTGAGTAGGTGATTCTTGATTGCAATCCTAACTCCTTTGCCTTCTGGTATATCAAGCCCTCCGGTTCTTTAATGTGGAAACTGCCAAATCCTGTGTAATCCTGACTGTAGCTCCACAATATTAGAATTGTTTCTTTTTGGTTGCTGGCAATAATTTCTCATTGATCGGTGAGCTTTGGAATTCGGCTATGTTTTCCTGGGAGTTTTCATTTTGGGATCTTTCAGGTGGTGATTGGTGGATTCTTTCAATTTGCATTTTGCCCTCTGGTTGTAACATATCATGGCAGTTTTCTTTGATAATTTCTTGAAAGATATTGTCCAGGCTTTATTTTTTATCATGGCTTTCAGGTGTTCTAATAATTTCTATATTTCTCTCCTGGATCTATTTTCTAGGTTGTTTTTCCAATGAGAAATTTCATATTTTCTTCCATTTTTTTTTTTACTTTTTTGAGTTTGTTTTTATCATATCTTCATGTCTCATAGAGTCATTAGTTTCCACTTGTTCTATTCTAAGTTTTAAGGAATTATTTTCTTCAGTGAACTTTTGTACTTCCTTTTGTGTTTGGCCAATTCTATTTTTTTAGGTACTTATTTTCCTTGGTAAATTTTTGTATATCTTTTCTTATGCTATTGACTCTTTTTTTTCACATGATTCTCTTGTATTACTTTAATTTCTTTTCCAATTTTTTTCTTCTAATTCTCTAATTTGCTTTTTAAAATCCTTTTTAAGCTCTTCCAGGAATTCTTTTTGGGCCTGAGACCAAATTATGTTTTTCTTTGGGGTTTCACATGTAGCCATTTTGATACTATTATCCTTTTTAAGTTTATGCTTTGATCCTCCCTATCACCATGGTAACTTTCTATAGTCAAGCTCCTTTTTTTTCTCATTTTTTTCTGCTTTTTTTGTGACTTGGTGTTTTTATGTGAGAGTTGGGCTCTGGAGGGTAGGCTTCCCTTTTGGCTTGTGCTGGGGATTGGGGCCTCCCTGTTGGCCTCCCCTGGGTGTGAGGTTTAGCTGCTGGCCTGCTCCAGGAATGGGGCCTTGCTGCTGGGTTGCTATGGTAACAGAATCTTTCTGGTAGCTGGCCCTGGAAGAGGGATTTTGTTGGGAGTCTGTCCCAGGGGTGGGTCCCTGCTACTGGGTTGCCGTGGAAACAAGGTCTCTCTGCTTGTAGGCCCCAGAGGTCTCACCACTGGTCAACAATGGCATGCAGGCCTCCCTGGTGGCCCATGTTGGGGGTGGGGTCTCTGGGATGGGGCCTTGCTGTGCTGCACAGACTGCTCACTTGCCAGGGGGCTGCTGGCATGCAGAAGGGTGGGGCCTTGATGGAGGATTGCCCCAGGCTTGGAGCCTTGCTGCAGGGCCCCTGCTGTGAGGCTGGCTGCTGCTACTGCTGCTGCTCTTGGACCTCCCTCCCTTCAACCCCAATGAGACAGATCTTTCCTGCTGGGCTGGTAAGCTGCTTCCCTGCCCGTAGATCAATTCTGAGATGGTTTGCTAGTTGTTTGGAGGGGGATTTGGGAGGCCTGCAGAGGGTTCCTTCTTTATTCTGCCATCTTAGCACTGGAAGACCACCTCTTAATTCTTAATTCAAATTCTATTGCAGAGTGGGAATTACCATCATTTTTCAGTCTTAAAGAGATAAGAATCACTAAAGGGCCAGGGCTGGACAAAGTCATTCCAAAGAGCCCTTAGTTATACCTCATTTGGTGACAGGATCACTTTCCCATAGGCCACTTACTCCTTTTAACTTTCCCTGGGGCTACCATATAATGTTGCTGTTTTAGACATAGAATTTTGGCTAATGAGCCACCTTGGGGTCAGAGAGATAGAAGATGGATGTCTACTTTGTAAGCTGACATAACCTGAAAGAAGGCATCCCTGCAGTATAGCCATACTATCTGTCCATGGGGCATAGGGAAACCACCCTCTAGCTGAAAGGATTCTTTCTTAATCTGATGCTGCCTATTCATGCAACACTCCAACTACTTACCCTTCAGCAATGCAATATTTCACATGCAAAACATACCTATCATCTCCTGCTCACAGTAAATCACAATGCATTATTTGATATATTTACAATGAGGAGGATTTGATATGTTAATAACAACAATACGCTCATAATGTATTTTTCAATTTGAATTAATTTTGCAGCTAATTCTAGCTACTGAATGTCTTCATTTAAAATATACATATATATGTATATTGTTTGGTATTTTAATTAGGCCCAAAGGAATATATTTGCAAATTTTGGTACACTTCATTTGTTATATTAATGAAAAGACACATTAAATCAAGTTTCATGTGGATATTTCATTACGTACACTGTTCTTACATGTCACTAAAAGAGATTTATATTAGAGGCTGTAACCACAAATAGCCACCATGGACGCACTGCTCATTTAAAATTTAAAATTTTGTTTTAAGGTGCTGAAAAACAAAATACCCCACTGTTTACCAAGTACTGCAAAAACTGCCTCACTCAGCCATGGATTGGGGTGTGCTGTGGAACAGAGCTAGTTATGGGCAAAATTGGGAGGTATAGCATCTCCCCCACCCCACCCCCAGTCCCCAGCAGTTATATCTTGACAGTCTCTGTATCTTCCTCAGGGTGGTATCCTCTTGTAGGGAATGCAGTTAACACTTCAGACTCATGAAGGTCATACTTGAGCAGAAGCTAAGGTACATGTGAGTAACTTCATTTTCTTTTCAGTTGCGTTCTTGACTGACCTAGAACCTGCTTCTTTATTCACTGTGTTCTCTCCACCTCCCACCCCCTCAACAGGGAATTCTCTGAGAAATTTCTCTTTTTGGTGTACAGATAATATAAGGATAGCTACAAAAGAATTGGATGGATAAATACACACACACACACACACACACACACACACACACACACACATGACATGAGTAGAGTTGGCCACTAAAAAAGCCAGAGAGAAGGTTTATAAGAAGTCCAGCTCTAACAGATGCTTGCTCCCACTGCATATGCATGCAGAGCCCCTTATAAGGATAATTATTTTAATAACAATAATCATCATAAGACTAATAATAGCTGGCATTTGTAGGATACTTTAGGATTTGCAAAGTTCTGTGCATACCTCATCTCATTTGAGTCCTACAACACTATGAGCTAGCTATTACAGGTATTATTATTGCCACTTGACAGATGAGGAGACAGGCTCAGAGAGATGTTCAAGCCTAGAAGAGGCAGGTTGGTACTGCAGAAAGAGGACTGAACTTGAAATCACAGAAACTGACTTTGAATCTCATCTGTACTACTTACTATCTACATGACCTTGGGAAAGTCACAACCTCTCTGGTCTTCAGTTTCCTCACTTGTAACATAAAGGGGTTGGACTTGATGACTTTTAAGCTCCTTTCCATCCCTAGACCTATGATACTCTATCATTATGTCTTGGCCATGATCATACAGCTAGAAAGGATTGGAAGGGGGAATTCATTTCCCCTCTATGTGACTTCAAGATCAACAGTAGGCTTTTCCTACTGCCATCCTTTGCTTTTGCATTTTAACCTGGAAAAAGGTTTAGCATCCAGATAACCAACAGAATTGTTTTTTGTTGGCTTTTTAAAAAGTTCTGGCTGATCAGTGTTTCTACAGGGAGTGGGGCAGTAGATTAGTTAATCAGTCACAGCTATGAATAAGGCTTTGTCTCCCACAAACTATGTGTGATTCAGGAGCTGGACAGCACCTTCTAGTTCTATCTAGATTGAAATAACAGAAAATCTCTAACTGCTTTCAATCCTTTCCTTCTTTTCCAGACTCACAGTATCTCAGAATCAGCGATCTCAAGGTCTCCTCTCATTTCCCAATACCCTATCAAAATCTAATCTCAGATCTCTCTCTCTCTCTCTCTCTCTCTCTCTCTCTCTCTCTCTCACACACACACACACACACACACACACACACACACACACATACACACACCCCAAAGCTTACGTGACTGGTAAGTGTCCCCATCCCAAGGTTATTTTTTTTTATTTTAACAGAAATAAATGCTAAAAGGATATATTTCTGACATGCAATGACTGATTGGATTTTTTAAAAGCATTGTTTAAACATTTACTGTGTGCCAGGTACTGTGATAAATCCTGGGGGTACAAAGACAAAAAAACAAGTCAGTCTGTACCTTTACTCCTGACCATCTTCTCACCAGCCCACCTTGCCCCATTACGTATGTGCCTTTCTCCTTTTATAATCAAATCAGCCAAGGCTACTGAAAATGTCCATCAATTTAATCCCCTATGACATCATTCACCATTGATTTAACTTTCTAAACCCAAGTACCCTTCCTCTGACTCCTACTACCTATATCTGTTATACCCCAATCCTCTACTAGAATGTAAGCCTTTTGAAGACAAGGACTATCTGAGTGCTTAGCACAGTACTTGGCTCATAGTAAGCACTTATCAAATACTTTTTCATTCTTCATTCAATGCCCTTATATTCTAAAAGGGGGGAAACAATCCACATGGGAGAGTGGTAGGCAAGCAAAGAGAGTTTTGATCTGGCATATCACAGGGATGGTGGCTGGAACAATAGGACAGTCATAGCCAGTGGTAAAGAAAAGATTTGGCCATACCCTTAGAATTATAGTAAGCAATGATCCAGGTGTGAGAAGCTCTTCTCTTACTTTTCTAATCCTTTCACACAATATCCCCAAATACATGGATATACACAGAGAACGATGAACCAGTGTTCCCTATTTCTTGCTGTTAACAGAGAGAAAGTCTTCCTAAAGTGAGTATCAGCCTTACTTTCTGAATCTGGAGGTCTGCTGTAACAAGAGTTCTTCCATAGGCCTACCTTGGTGTAACATTTTAATCCAAGTACTTAGGCTTACTATTCAACAAATAAAGAGGAAGCATGGCATAGTGGATAAGAGGAGTCATGAAGACCTGGCTTCAAGTCTTGCCTCTGGTGTGTGTGACTGGCTGTGTGACCTGGAAAAGTCTCTTGACCTCTCAGTTCTATAGCTAATTCTCTAAGACTTTAAGTTGAAGAGCAGGTGCCAATCCACATTGGTAAAGGGAGGGTCCATTTCTAGAGTTACCCAAACCAAGGAAAGCACAGGTCTAGTTTAAAAAAAACAAAAACAAAACACTTGCCAATATAAAACTAGGCATACCCTACAGCAATACCACTACTAGGTCCGTATCCCAAAAGAAATGAAAAGCAAAAAGGAAAAGGACCTATATGCTTGAAAATATTTATAGCAGTTCTTTTCTGGGGGTGAAGAATTAGAAATCAAGGGGATACCCATCAATTGGGGAAGGACCGATCAAATCGTGGTATATTATTATGATGGAATACTGTTGTACTATAAAAAATGATGATTAGGATACTCTCAGAAAAACCTGGAAAGACTTGCATGAGCTGATGCAAAGTGAAATAAATGTACTGTGTACAAAGTAACAGCAATATTGTAAGATGATCACTGTGAATGACTGAGCTATTCTCAGCAATGCAATGATCCAGGACAACTCTGAACGACTTATGATGAAAAAATGCTATCCATCTCCAAAGAAAGAACTGGTGGTGTCTGAATACAGATTGAAGCATATTTTTTTAATTAAAAAAAATGGAATGAGTAACCTTTAAAAAAAAAAACTGCAAAACTACTATTTGATAGTTGAATTTAGGAAGACAAAAGTGTCCTTAACAAAATCCAAATGGCAAAAGGGGTGAGTAGCAACTATCCTGTGGCACTCAATGTGTGTTTAGTCCATAAATGTTAATGCCCATTAGACACACATCCCAGCACTAAATTTCACTTGAAAGTTTATGTGCAGTTAATATTAAATTTCCCAACTCCGCTTTCACTGGTGGGCTTCAAGCAAAATACACAGACACATGATGGGGGAGGGGTGGTGGTGGTGAGGTAGGCTGCCTGCTGCCCAGCCTCTAGCTGATTTCCTAAAGGTCTTCATGTGAAGTAACTTGAAGACTTTCCCATCTCTTGATCTTAATAAAGTAATGGGAACCCAACAAAGGGTAAAATCATGTATATATCACCTATACTTTCTGTTTCTTTATCTTAATTTTTAACCTTCCTTATGCCCATTTTGAAAAGTACAGTTGAATTTAGTGCAATTTAGTCAGGGATTGATAATGAAACAGTCAAAACCCAACAGAAACTTTGAAAACAAGAGTATTGAATGAATGTCCAAGGCTGATGACTTTTGACTCATAATGGCAATATGGGGATAGGGGAAGGCTTATCAGTGTTTTGGGAATAATCATAGGATCATATATTTAGAAATAGAAATGATCTTAAAAGCCATCTATTCAGTCCTACCCCCTTTTTAGAAATGAGAAAATTGAGGGTAAGAGAAGTAAGAGGCTCACCCAAAGTCACACAGGTAGTGAGAAAGGAAGAGTTGAGCCGGGGTGCTCTGACTCCAAAGTCAATGTTCTTTCCTTTGTACCACACTGCCTTACTTTATTAAAATAATGTTAAACATAATAACAATGAACATTTGCATGCCACATAGAGGTTTACAAAGCATTTTGCATGGGTTATTTCATTTAAACCTCACAACAAGCTAGTGAGGTAGATGCTATTGACACCCTCATTTTACAGATGAGGAAACTATTCCTGAGCTGCCCATGGTCCTAGAACCAGTATCCGAGGTGGACTTCAAACCTAGTTCTTCCTGATTCCAAACACTTTTCCCTTTACACCATTCTGTGTGATAGAGAGATAACAGGTAACAAAGAAGGAGAAAAGAGGTGGCCAAGGCATGACTTCAGAGACACAGGCGCCATTCCATTACAAACACCTCATTTACCACTAAGATATAGACAAATATGAGGAACTCCCAAGAAAAGCATGATTAAAGGAGCTACAAGGATAGATTTACAAGGAAGAATGCGGCAAATTAAATATACATAACTTCTCTAAATGAAGACTAAAGGGGTAGGGATGGCTGTTCAAATGTCTAAAGGATATTTAGGCTGGAGAGGAATTATTTAGCAGGAAGCAACTATAACTAGAAAAGACGGCTTTTGTTAAAAAAAAAGTTGACAATAAACATCAAGCAAAACTTCAGGATTCTCAAGATCCCTTGGCCTATGGAATCATTCCTCATAGGAACCTTGTTATTCTTTTCCACTAGGCACAAGATACACTAGGGAGCTCATTCTGAGGAAATAGGCACCAGGTAGCCTGATACCACAGACCTTTTCCATTTCTGCCATATGAGGTTTGCCAAAAAGAAGTAAGACTGGGAATAATGAGGTGCCTCCTAGAAATGTGGCCAGATGTTCTTCCAAAGACCTAATTCTGTTGAGTAGCCTTGTTCCTGGAAGCAAGTCTGCCCTTAGTGAAACAGACAAGTAGAGGAAAGTTTGTATTCAGGCTACTTCTCATGTTTTGGGCTATCAGGTTCCCAGGCCACATTTCTCAGGATGCCCAGGTCCCTCTTGTTAGGAGTAAAGGATCTGATAAGTCACTAACAGTTTGAACAAAAGTTAGGCGTCTTTCTTTCTCTTTCTTTTTCTTTTTTTTTATGAGGGCTTTTTATTCATGGCATTGTGAGAACATTTTATTAATTCAATTTATTCATTTATTCTGAAGGAGAGATGGCATCTCTCTGTGAATATGGCTACTGTTGTCTGGGAGGGACTCACCTCTATTTCAGGACCATGACTGAGGTTTGGGGACCTGTCCAAGCACTGAGTCTAGAATCAATCAATCAATCAATCAATCATTAAGCATTTATTAATTCCTATTTTATGTCAGCCAGTTGACAAGCATTTATTGAATGCTAGGGACTATATTAAGTGCTAGGAATACAAAAAAAGGCAAGAACTACCTGCCCTCCCAGGGTTTGAGCTCACATTCTAATGGAGGACACCATGCTAGAAACTGGAATACAAAGACAAAAACAATAATATCCCTTTCTTTAAAGACCTTACAGTCTGTTGGGGGTAAACTTGTACAGCTATAAGTATGCATCCCAGAGATTAGGGAACATATAGAGTTGGGTTCAATTCTGAAGGGGGCCTGACCCCAAAGAGGGAGATGGATTCTTTCTTCTGCTCTCTTCCAACCCCAAAGTAACTCTAAGGACATTTCTAAAACAAAGGTTTGATTTCTCCCAAAACATGGATATTGGGGTCTCCTTTTAGAAAAGGAACTAAATGTATAATGTTGGTATCAGGCATAGGACAGCTGTTTATTTCCTTTGCCACATAATCTGCATAAGATGTAAAGGATACACGAGGAAATATAGCCAACATATAAATACTCTGTTGTACTCATTATTCTCCCCTGAAATGATGGGACCACAGAACAAATATTTTCCATTCCCCTGAAACCTGCACTGTCCAAAGCACTCCCAAGATCTAGAGCTCCTGGCTGGCTAGCTAGGGCACGGCTTTCTGTATTCTTCAGCCCCAGGATCATCCTGGCAGCAGTCTTATTTTCTTCCAAGAAGCCTACTATGTAGGAAATCCTCTGCCCTCCCCCTGGCTCTCTGTGCTCGGGTAAGGAAACAGTAAGGCAGAAGATGACAGGCAGGGACTTGAGACTGTCTTAGACCTGCCTGGGCAAGCATCTTTCTGCAGCCATGTGCTTGTGCTATTAGCCGTTAGTGAGGCCAGATGGGGCTCGTGTGGTTCCATAACTTCTGTTGTGTTCTTGGGATCGCTACAGAAGAGAGGCAAAAGGGAAATCAATCAACCAACCAATATGCATTTATTAAGCACTAACTATATACACAGTGCTGTGGGTACTAAGACAAAAGTGAGACAGTTCTTATTCGAAAGAGCTAACATTATACTGGGGAGTTACAACACGCTCACAAACAAGACAGGATATGTGCAAAATAAACCCATAGTCATGATGCAGGGTGCTAACAACTGAGGGGGAGTCAAGAAAGGCTTTTTTGAAGGAGGTGCCACTTGAGATGAGCCTTTAAGGGAGTGGGGAGTCCCAAGAGGCAAGGGTGAGGAGCAAGATGTTCCAGACATTGGAGAGAGTGGGAGACAATGCCTCGTACAAGGAACAAGCAATGTGGCTGGAGTGTCAAATATCTCAGGGGGAATAATGTTTGCAATGGGGTCCTGGTCCATGCTTAGGACATCTCAGATGGTATCTCTAAATAGAGGATACTAAGTAGCTGCTTTTGGGAGAATCATGATGACATGGACAGCAAGTTTCTTGGAGAAACAGTGGTTGTAACTGTAACTGGTGTAACTATGGATGGAGGGTGAATGGTAGGGAGCTTTTCCCAGATTCTCCTTTTAAGGAGGCATGGGGCAGCCATCTCTTCATTTCCCACCCAGCTGCACTCCTAAGCTTCATCATGCCCTTCTGTCAGGTACTTTCTCCTCTTCCCTACTTTTCAGTTTCCTTTTATGTGTTGTCTTTTAAGTGTTATCTATTAGATAGTAAGTTCCTTGAGGGCAGGGACTGTCTTTTGCCTTTCTCTGTATCTTAGGCACTTAGTGCAATGCCTGGCCTAATAAATGTTTATTGACTGACCATTGACTAATTCCAGTTGGCTAACTACATGATTAGAAGGAGCTTTTTTTTTTTTTCTGTTCTCGGCATAGCTAAAACTGTTGTCATCTTCAAAATGGCCTTAGCGTTGGGCATCTTTTTGCTTTGTTGTCTTCATCTACACTCTAGTGGTGTCACACGGCCTGGTGAGAGACTCTGCTATAAGGGGAAAGGTCTCAGGGCTTTTGTCCCCTCTAAGGCTCTATTCTCCCCCAAGAAATGGGACTCTGTCCTTGGGATTTTCATTTTTTCTTTTCCATTCTAGGTACAGGGAGTGGAGTCTCTGACTTTGGTCAGGAGCATGAACCACAAGAATCCAGGAGCTGGAATCCAGGCTTCACGTTGCCACATTGCTCCATGGAGCAAGGAGTGATGTTCAGGAGTGAACTTCAGGACTCTAGCCCAGTGGAAGGAATCACTCAGCAGTCATGCCACATCTGGATGTGATTGATAGAATCAATGTGTTATAACAGCTGAGCTAAATTATGAGCATAATCTCCACTGAGAGACCAAGGCGGTTTAGAGGAAAACTGTGGACCTGGAGGTATTGAGGGGAAATGTTTGTACACTTGTTTTTGCTATATCTTTAAAATAAATATCCCTTTATAAAAGCTAACTGAGTTTAAATGGTTAAAAGGAATTGGGGTGTTTTTATTGGTCCCCTAACAATTGGAAAATACAGTCAGTGGGGGGCTCAAGTCAATAGCAATAGAGAAAGAGATACCCCAGTTTTGGAACCCTGAGGGGAAATTAAGTCTTCCTGGCTCTGGAAGAGTGGAGCCAGAGCATACATGTTATATGGGTAATAAGCTGGGAAAGGTAGGCTGGGGCCATATTGGGAAATGCCAAACAAAGGAAATGATATTGTCTAGCATCAGTGAGAAGCTCTTGAAGCTTCCTAAGCACTAATGTGAGCTAGTCAGACCTGTGCTTTAAGAATATCACTTTGGAGGATGGCTCAGAGAGGGGAGACTAGAATAGAGAAAGCCATTAGGAGGCAATTGCAGTAAACCTGGTGAAAGGTGATGGGGGACTGAACTAAAGGAATGGCTCTGTAAGTGGAAAGAAGGTGATGGATTTATTCTGCAGAGTACCAGAGAGCAAAACTAGGTCCAATGTGTGACAGTTCCAGGGAGGCTTAGTTCAGCTCCATATAATAATTTCTAGTATTTAGAGATGTTCTCAGTGGAATGCCTTTTGAGGTATGGAGCCTCTCCATAGGGAAGCTAGGGAAGAAGCTAAATGGTCATCTGCTTAGGACATTTATAAAGAGGATTACTACCTGTTGTGGGAGATTGGAAAAAATGCCTTCTTCCACCTCTCAAATTCAATTCATTTCAACAAAAATGCATTGAGCACCAATGGAAGGGTATTGTGCTAGGCTGGGGTTACAAAGAAAAAAAACAAAACAGCCCCTGCCCTCAAGAAGCTTGCATTCTATGAATGTGTGTGTGTGTGTGTGTGTGTGTGTGTGTGTGTGTGAAGATAGGAACAACACATACATTTTATGTTAATACAAAGTAATTTTCAGAAGAAGAGGGCATCAACAACTGAAGAGATAAGGAGAGGCTTCCTGTGCTTAACCTTTTTGTGTGTCATGGACCCTTTGTTAGTCTGGTAAAGCCTATGGACCCTTAACATTTTTTCAAAGCATAAAGGAAAACATCTAGGATTATAGAGGAAACCAATTCTATGGAAATACAGTTATCAAAATATTTTTTTAAAAATTCACATAACCCTTTAAATCTATCTATGGATCCCATGTAGGCCTATTGACCCAAGGTTAAGAACCCCTGTTATAGCAGGTTGTACCAGGACTAACCCTTTAAGGAAGCTAAGGATTCTAAGAGGCAGAGATGAGGAAGGAATACATTTTAAATATGGGGCACAGCCTAGACAAAGGCTTGGAGATGGGAGATGGCATGCTAACTTCAAGGAACAGCTTATAAGGCAGTTTGGTTGAAATGTAGACCGTGTTAAGGGGAGTAGGATCAAATCAGTCCGGAGCTAGACTATGAAGGCATTTAAATGCCAGTCTTAAGAGTTTGTACTTTCTTCTAGAATCAGTATTGAGATACTAAGGATATGACATGGTTAAACCTATGACTCTGATATTCTATGATTACAGTGCTTTGGAGTCAGGAAGATCTGAGTTTGAATCCTACCTCAGATACTTACCAGGTTCATGATTCTGGTCAAGTCACTTAACCTTCTAGACCTCTGTTTCCTCATCTGTAAAAGCTATAATAATATCACCTATCTCACAGGGTTGATATGAAGAAACAAATGAGATAACATATAAAACACTTTGGAAATCTTAAAGGGCTATGGAATTGCAAGCTATTAGTGTGAATTTGTTTAATATCCCAGGATTTTAGGAAGAGGTCTGGCAGGGAAAAGAACCTAGAAGAATTCATATTTGTGGTAGAATTTCAAACTCTAACTGCAGATTAGAAGAGATATTGGTTGGGAGTGGAGTGGTGGGAGTAGGTGGAAGGGCTTGACCTAGTTTCTCAAATCATCCCTCACATATCCCACCAACAGTATGCAAGTACTTGGGGTCTTGTGGCCACCTAGCACTGCAATGCAGCAGGTGTTCCAAAAACAAGAGCAATACTTACAGTGTGTTCTCAGTCCCAAAACCACCACTGGATTTTCTTTTTAAACTTTCTGCTACAGGGATGGACTGGGAAGTGACCCTTGCTTCAGAGTTTCTTTCATGATCAAAACCCCCAAACCTTTTAATGAAAAACATGTTAGCCATCGATTCTTCAACATTTGTTTCATATCAAAGTACAGCTTATTTTGGAAAGTAAAAATCATATTCATAATAAGGATGATACTGATCATTCACAATTACATAGTTGTTTAAGGTTCACAAAAGTCTTCACATACATCCATAACCTTCAGCGAGGGAAGGGGACATGAATGTTGGATCCCTTCCTTTGTTTTCCTTGCCATTGGCCCTGACTCATTCCTCGTATCAAAGGCAATTCCATCTCTCCTTGCTTCAAATTGCCCATTTGTTCAATGGCACTCATACTGCCTGCGTCTGACCCGTTAACTGACTGTACCCCGTGCCTCCAGTGCTCTCCCTCCTCATTTCTGACCTCTGATCCTCGCCGGCCCCCCCCAAGTCTGGAATGCTTGACCTCCTCTTCCCAATCCCTCTTGGATTCCTTCAAGTGCCAGCTAAAATCCCACTTCTACAAGAAGCCTTTACTGATCTCTCTGAGATTACATCTGAGTTATCCTGTATTTATATTGTTTGTACACAGTTGTTTGCATGCTGTCCTCTTCATTAGATTATGAGCTTTTTGAGGGCAGGGACTTTTCATTTTTCTTTCTATCCCCAGTGTTTAGCACAGTGACTGGCACATAGTAAGCACCAAATAAATGCTTGTCAATTTAACTTGAGAGAATTCGCAATAATCTCAGGTGTTAGGAACTATTTTTATTTTAAACAATGTATGTTTCCCAAAAGACCCATTACTGTAGAAGGATTCCCCCTAAAACCCTTCCTGCCTATTCACAATAATCTCTTTTTCCTCTGAAGTCAGCCTTTATAAATAAGCCCTTTTAACTCAAGCCGTGAGTGAGGTGGTTTGGACTTTTTGTCCAGATATCAAAAAGCAATTTTAGCTAAGTGATGGGCTTGCATTGGTTAGTGGGTTTCCTTACATGCTTTTCCACACAGGCCTCTTTTATTCATCAAGATTTCAGGGATTTTCATCAGAGCACCTTGAAAAATGGGTGATCTTTCCCCAAACACCAAGAATGTTATCATATGGCTTCCCCTGAAGGTACTGAAAATTTACAGTCTTACATTTAGGCCCCTTTCTGGACACCTTGTGGCTATAAGCAGGTTGGCAATCTCAGGTAGGCATTCATTGTGAATGCAACCATGAATTGACTTGAAGTAGTTATGAACCTAAAATGTTATATTTCAAGCAGAGCTACACACTTCCCCTGGGACTAGTTCTGAACAAGTTTGCACTTGTGTGGTAATGAAAGGAGTGACTGCCAAGCAGATCAAATCCCTATTTCTTCATCTTAAAGCTATATAACTCTATGACTTTTAACTAGCTCACCTTTAAATTTCTAGGTATCCAGGACAAATTAGGAAAGACTCAAGTTTGTATTCTAGATCTGACATTGTGCCAGACACTGTGAGACTGGGCAAGTGGTTTGAGCTCTCCAAATCTGAGTCCCTTTGTCTGAAAAATGGGAATATTACATTTTGCACTACCTGCCTCTCACGTTTGTTGAGAGGAGAACAGTTTGTAAATTTCAAAGAAATGTGGGTCATTATTATTATTTTACAAACAAGTGACTTAAAGCCTAGTTTTTCTCACCCCCTCCCACCAAAAAAAATGGTGCTGCAGCCTTGAATGTGATGAATTTTATCTAGGTGTAGAAGAATCAGATTGCCTGGCTACAAGAAATAGTCAAGGGCAGGATGGCCAGAAACATGATTACCTGGAGTCAGCCATGATGGTCCACTGGGGAGGCAAAAACTCTTGGTGGGTAAGGATGCTCCAAGCTGTATCAATGTAGTCTTGGGAATTACCTCTGAAGGGCAGGTATTTCCAAACAAAGATGCAGTTGAGAGAAAATTTTCCTTCTTTAACAAATTCTAATTCACATCACTGAACTTGGACTCTTAGATCTAACTTTCAAGTGCTGACAGAGCCCAACATGATTTAGCAGGGAATTTAATGAGGTTACACCCAGAGTCATCTGAAGCTAATGAGCAATGCTGGCAAGAGGGAGAGAGAGGATTTCAATAGGGCAACTGCCCTCAGAGCAATCCATTTGGAGAGGGTATAAGAGTGACGGAGAGTGGTAGAGGGGTAAGGGGGGGGGGAAGGGGAGAGAGAAAGGAAGGGGATGGGAGGGAAGAGAGGGGAGAGAGAGTTTGAGGAAAGGGAGAGAAACACAGAGAAAGAGTGAAAGGCAGGGGAGAAAGAGGGGGGAAAGAGGAGAAGGGACAGAGGGAGGGAGAAAAGAGAGAGAAAGGGGAAGGAAGAGTAGAGGTTGGTGAAGGTAGGAGAAAGCAGAGGAAGAAAAGGAGTGAGAAAGTTGAGAGAGAAAGGGAGTCAGAGTATTGAAAATTGAGAGAAAGGTGAGGGAAGGGAAGGAAATAGAGATATGGAAAGGAAAAAGAAGGAAGAAAAGAAAGAAAAGAGAAGGCAGAGAAGTCGACCCTTATCTATACATTTTTCTGACACATCTGCTTTTATTAAGAAGAATTGAGGGCCACACCCAGATTCCTAGGCATTCTTGAGCCTGTTCCTGGTAAAACAGTGGTTTCCTCAGTTTTTGACCCCTTTCTCAGGACCCCTGGGTACTGACTCACACTCACACCTGTAAGCCTGATTAGCAGACCAAGTCTGACTTGATTAGTCAAGTGTGAAACGCAATACAGGCAGACATTTGAAATGCAAGTTTTCCTGTAGCTATGTTAATAGAGTTTGGGACATGAGCAGGATACAAATGAAGCAGGAGTATAATAAATTCTTTCCCAGGTACAATGCACAGAATTTCAGAGTCTGGGAGGGAGTCTCAGAGATGAGCTAACCCAATCCCAACATATTGTAGGTCATGAATATGAGCCCTATGAAGTAGAAAATGACCTTCCTAAGATCACTCAGCTCATTTCTGCCAGAGCTAGGGATAGAACTCTGCTTTCCTGCCTTTTGCTTCATTGCTCTTCCCAAACTCACATACCGTTTCCCTTGAGAAATCATAGAACCATAGAATTAAATCACAGAATCACAGAATTAAAAAATCAAAGGGATGGAATGGACTTCAAAGGTCATCTAGCCCCACTCCTACCCAAAGCAAGGAATTTTGACTAGCAGACATCCCCAACTGGTTGTCCGGCCTCTGTCTGAAGAATGTAGTGACAGGGCACTCACTCCCTTTTTGTTGTTATTGCTATTCTTGTCAAGGATACTGGAGTGGTTTGCTATTTCCTTCTCCAGCTCTTTTTTACAGATGATGAAAATCGGGTTAAGTGACTTCCCTGGGGTCACACAGCTAGTAAGTGTCTGAGGGGGGATATGAATTCAGGAAGATGAGATTTCTTGACTTCAGGCATGGCACTCTATCCACTATGCCACCTAGCTGAGCAGTTCTAGATGGAAATAATGATTTGGGAAGGTTTTAAAAAAAATTTGGCCCTTTCAACATTGTTATAGCATAAAAGTAGTAAATAATTTGGAAAACAATGGAAGAGGGCTTAGATTTGCCCTATTTGGTCCCAGAGTTCAGAACTAGGTAGAAGATGCAATGATGCTAAACTTGATGTCAGGAAAAACTACCTGACAATTTGAGCTGTCCAAGAGTGGAATGTGTTGCCTTGAGAGTTGGTGGGTTCTTCCTGGGGTCTCCAAGCATAGAGAAACTTTTTTTTTTTAAAAAAAATTATATATATATAATGGGATTCTTTAGGGCAAGGCTTCTTAACCTGGGCTTCATGAACTTCCAAGGGATTCATGGATTGATTGATTGCTTTGGGAGGGGGAGGTGTCTGTGAACTTGGATGAGAAAAAAAAATTACATCTTTATTTTAATAGAATTGGTTTTCTTTGCAATTCCATATATTTTACTTTATGTACTTTAAAAGATTTTTCTGAGAAGGGTTTTATTGGCTTTACAGGTCTGACAAAAGAGTCCGTAACACAAAAAAGAGTTAAGAATCCTTATTTTAGGGCATGTGCTGGACTAAATGAGCAGTAAGGATAGTCAGTGAGTCAATAATCATTTATTAAGTGCCAGTCACCGTATTAAGCTCTGTAGACACAAAGAAAGGAAAAAAACAGTCTCTGTTCTCAAGGAGGTCACAGTCTAGTAAGGGAGTCAACATGAAAACAACTGTCTCCAAACAAGATATAGACAGGATAAATTGGAGATAATCATCAGAATGATAGCACTAGTATTAATGGAGGAGTATTAATTGCCATTAATTAATTAATTAGTATTAATGGAAAGACTTTTTTGTAGATGATTTTTAGCTGAGACTTGAAGCTAAGGAAGATAAGGAGGGAGAATATTCCAGGTCTGGGGAGCAGCCGGTAAAAGTGCCTGGAGGCTAGAAATGGGGTGTCTTGTTTGACAACAAAGAAGCTGATGTCACTGGAACACAGAGTGTGTGTGACCATGGGAGGAAGGTGTAAGAAGCCAGGAAAGAGAAGAGGAGGCCAGTTTGGGAGGGCTTTGATGCCAAACACTCCCTCCTTCTTGTGATTCTGTGAGTTGAAATTTTTCTTCCTGTAATTTCTACTTAATTGAGCCTCGTTCTGGTATCTGCAGAACAAGCTTAGTCCCTCCTTCCCCAAGACAATTCTTCAAATATTTGAAGGGAGCTCTCATAAATCATGTCTTCTTTTATCCAGGCTAAGCATCCCCAGTTACTCCAACCAATCTTTGTAGGGCACTGTGTCTACTTTCACCAGCCTGGCTGTCTTCCTCTTGATGTGCTCCAGTCCCTTCCAAAATGTGGGACTCAGACCTGGACACGATCCAGTTGGGCCAGAGCCAAATATAGCAGGATTAGCATCCTTATTGCTCTGGACACTATGCCTCAATTAATAGTCATTCCTCCTGCTTCATTCCTTCTCAGACTGCACTCCAAACTTCTCCTTCCATCCTGAAGCCTCAACATGTGCCAGCTCTTCATCCTGAAGCTCACTCCAGCCCTGGAGATCACATCACTGTCCCTACAGCCTCTCACTTGGATTGGTTGGCTTGTCCTAGGAGCTCCGATTATTTAAGGAGGGTGCCCAGGCCAGCCATCTCTCATTCCTTTCCAGGCAACACTGGGCTTTCCCTACCAACCTCCCAAATTAGGTCCCCCCTCCACTTTGCAGCTTCCTTTTAGGAGCTGTGTTCCCCTATTAGAATGGAAATACCTTGAGGGCAGGAATTCTTTCTTTTTACTTGTATTTGTATTTCCAATGTTTCACCTGCTTGACACATAGTAAGTACTTAGTAAATGCTAAACATTCCCTAAGATAATATTATTGTTTTGATCTACCACCTTCCAGCACTGATTCATATTAAGTTTGAAATCCACTCAAACTTCTTGGTATTTTTCATGGGTCTCCTCTCTAAGCATGTCTAGCTCATCCTATACTCATACAGTTGATTGCACAAAAAAAAAAAAAAAAAAAGGACTCAAGTGGAAAGCTTAACAACGTCCCCTACTGAATTCCATCTAATTAGATTTAACCCAGTGTTTAGCCTGTTAAAATATTTTTGGAGGGGCAGCTAGGTGGTGCAGTGGATTGAGCACCGACTCTGGAGTCAGGAGGACCTTAGTTCAAATCCGATCTCAGACCAGACACTTGACACTTACTAGCTGTGTGACACTGGGCAAGTCACTTAACCCCAATTGCCTCACAAATATATATATATATATATATAAATTATATATGTATATATAATTATATATGTTATGATATATAATCATAACATATAATTATATATTATAATATATAATATATTCCATCCAGTGTGCCAGGTATTCTTCCCAGTTTCCTGGCATGGCCAAGGTTGATAAGCATGCCTTTTATGCCTTTTAACAAATCATCGATAAAAAACATTAAGTAGTAGAGCCAAACATAGATCCTTGGGGGACATCATTGAAAACCTTCTTACATGTTAACATTGAAACAAAAATATCTTACTAGCTGTGAGATCATAGGAAAGTCATTTAAATTTTCTGAACCTCGTTTCCTCGTCTACAAAATGGGAAGGATAATAATTCTCCGTAGTTTTTGTGAGGTGCAAAATGGGGAATAAGACTAGAAAATGTAAGGTTCCCTTCAGCTCTAAATATATGATAAAATAAAACAATGCATGTAAAGTATATTGAAGCCTTAAGATGTTTGATAAATATCAGCTACTATTATTTTAAGTGCTCTTTCCTTTCCTACTCATGACAACTTATTCTCTGTTTATTTTGAGAATTTCTTTCTTATTTATTTAGTTTTTTGGCTAGGCAGTGGCGTTAAGTGTCACACAGGGTCACACAGCTAGTAAGTGTCAAGTGTCTGAGGCCACATTTGAACTGAGGTCCTCCTGACTCCAGGGCCAGTGGTCTATCTACTTCGCCACCTAGCTGGCTCCAATCTTGGGAATTTCATTCTGAGATCTTCCCATCACATGTGGGCTGACTATCTCAGCAGAATTTTAAGACATAGGCTCCCAACTCTACTTTCTCTGCACCCTTTGAAATCTGCTCTCCTCAGTTGCACAGTGCAGGTCTCCTTCTCTATCACAAATTCTAAGATCAATTGATCAATAGGAATTAAGCCCCTACTATGCCAGTCACTATGCTTGGTGGTGGGGGTTCAAAAACAAAGGATGAACAAGGTACTCAGCTTCAAAGATAACAATTAAATAGGCCCTGCCCTCAAGGAACTTGCATTCTATTAAGAGAGAATATATGAGGACACACACACACACACACACACACACACACACACACAATACATGCGCAATACATAAAAATAACTTCGGCAGGAGGTACTAACTGCAGTAGGTAAAGGACTGGAACTGGAGTCAGGAAGACCTGAATTCAAATCCGGCCTCAGATACTTACTAGCTATGGGACCCTGGGGAAGTCATTATACCCTGTTTGCCTCAGTTTCCCCATCTGTAAAATGAGACAGAGAAGGATTGACAAACCACTCCATTATCTTTGACCTGAATGGGGTCATGAAGAGTTGGATATGACCGAAATGAATGAATAGCAACAATAATTAATTGCTGGGTGGTGGAATTAAAAAATTCTCATATAAGAGGTGGCATTTGAGCTGAATTTTGAAGGAACCTGAGGATTCTAAGAGGAGGAAGTGAATTCTTGGCATGAGGACAACCTGTGCAAAGGCATAGAGGTAGGAGATAGGATGTTATATATGAGGAATAGCAAGAAGACCAGGTTGGCTGGATTGGAAAGTCCAAGAAGAGGAATAATGTATAATTAGGCTAGAAAGGTAGGTTACAGTCATTTTATAAAGGGCTTTAAATGCCAAACAGAATTTGATTTAATCCTAGAGATAACAGGAAGCCACTGGAATTTATTGAGCAAGGAAGTGATATAGTCAGAACTTTGGTTTAGGAATCCAGGCAACGGGAAGGATAGAAATGGAAAAGGAGAGACTTGAGGCAGGGATACCAAGTAGGAGGCTGTTTCAATAGTCCAAGTGGGAGGAGATAAGGTCCTGAACTACAGTAACAGACATGTGAGCGAAGAGAAGGGGATATATGCGAGAGATGATGAAGAGGTGGAATTAGCAATATTTAGCAACAAATTAGATAAGACATAGTGGTCATTCCCCACCCTCCACCCCCACGGTTAGCTCCTCCTTACAGTTTAGAATCAGGTAAAGAAGAGAATGTCTCTTCATTGAATCTTTACTTATTAAAGAATTAAGTTTATAATTAAGGCAAATCAAGATATCCTTAGTGGCTTTGCTTTGTGCAGAGAAAAGTCAAGCAGATGTTGAGAGAATTGAATATTTTGGAATTGAATAAAGGTTATCATTACCTTCCTTAGGCTAATGATTCATTTCCTGAATGCCTCATCCATTTCCTCTTCTAGCCCAGGTGGTCTGTAGTATACTGTGTCATAATATTATTTCTGTCTCTGCCTCTGTTGGTCTTTACCCAGATGTTCTCTATCATGTTTCCCTACTTTGGTTCTCAGATTTTCTCATATATGTATATGTTTTTAATATAGAAAACTGCTCAACATGGCCCCATCTCCAGTCTCTATTTTCTATTTTTGAATAAGATACTCCTTTCCAGATTTGCATTAAAGTTATGTCTAGCCCATAGTCCATCAAATCTCTGTGATACCTATGATTTGCCTTTTTGCATTAGGATATCTAATTATTGCCCAGATTTGGTACATTCATGTAGAGACAGTTGGAGCCATGGGTATTTTTTTTTTTGCTGGTTCCTCTCTTGGGTTTGTCTTTTGTAGATTTCCAATAAATGAATTACTGTGAAGACAAAATCAAAACATGACTCTCTGGAATTCCCTTCCTCTCTCCCTTCAAAAAAACTGGCTACCCTTTAGCTTGCTAGTCTTTCTTTTTTCTGGATGAATAAATTTAAATCTGTTCAACTCAATCCTAATTATCCTTCCCTATTCTCTGAGAGGTGCATACTTGTACCCCTTGTTTGTGCCACACTTTTGCTTTTACAAATAGCTTAGAGTTAATATTTTCTTTGTTTCTTTCTACATATTGCTGAATAATAAGACTTCTTCCTTGACCAGAATTTGTTCTCTCTAGGTGGCACAGTGGATAGAGTGTAGGGCCTGGAGTTAGGAAGACTCATCTTCCTGAGTTCAAATCTGACTTCAGACACCAGCTGTGTGATTCTGGGCAAGATACTACCCTGTTTACCTCAACTTTTTCATTTGTTAAATGATCTGGAAAAGGAAATGGCCAACCGTTCCAGTATCTTGGTCGAGAAAAACCCAAATGGGGTCAAGAAGAGTCAGACACAACTGAAACTATTGAATAACAATAACAAAAGCAGTATGAATTCCCATTTTTTTATTTTACCTTAGATTCATTTCTTGAAAAAAAAAAAGGAGGCTCTTTGTTATAAACTGGACCTTAATCAAGACAAAGACTGAGGAGAAAAATGTTAGATTGAAGATAGACTCATGGAACATTTGTATATTGGGGAAAGATGTAATAAAGAACAATGAGGACAATGAAAAGGGAAAAAAGGATCTTTAAGATAAGAAAAAAAAATGATAGAAGATAATGATCCGAAGACTTATGGCTCATGTTACTGAAGGAAGTA
The DNA here is from genome assembly GCF_900497805.2 of Vombatus ursinus. Lineage (NCBI taxonomy): Eukaryota > Metazoa > Chordata > Mammalia > Diprotodontia > Vombatidae > Vombatus > Vombatus ursinus. The sequence goes on along the minus strand of NW_020954953.1, from coordinate 19,822,741 downwards.
ATTGAAAAATGATGGCTGAATAAATTATGAGTGACCTATAAGGTAATTCAGCATCAGGGCTGATATGCCTGCCATGTCCTCTAAGCATTCATTTTCCCTTTACTGACAAATATTAAACAAAAACCAACACCCTCCATCTCTTAGTAGATGGTCTTCACTGAGGGTGAGGGAGGGGGGAAGGAGGTGTGATCAGAAAAAAAGGAATCACCTGGTTACCAATCTTCTGAGAGATAATCCTCTCTGAACTAAGACCCATCCTTGGATGTAAGACACTCTGTCACCAACTCTAAACTAGACATCTTTCCAACTCAGTAAGACCTGTTAGTGTTTACATCATCCTGGCATATACTTTGAGATCAGAATCAGTTCCAATACAATATATGGTATTGGAGGAGTCTGATGAAGAAAAAGAAGTCACAGCAAATGTAATAATAGTATTAACTGTCATTCCTTTTAAGACTTGCAAAATGCTTTGCATACATTATTTCAAAGCCGTATTAGATAAGAATCACAGGCAGAAAGTAACCATTCCCATTGCAAATGAGAAAACTGGGGTTAAAGAATTTGTTCAAGGTCACTCAGCTAGTAAATCTCAGAGCCAGGATTTGAATCCAGGTTTTTTCCTGACTCCAAATACAACATTCTTTCCTCTTTTCCATTATCTCATACTTGGGAAAGACTGGTGTTTTGCTTTGCTCATTTGTTATGATTCCAAGAATATCAAGTTTCTAGACACTGTTGGAGGTGGGAAAAAACCAAATTGAAAGGGATTAGAAAAAGATGACCAAGCTGGCTGGAAGTCAAGAGAGATTGCCTAATGAGTAAAGTGATAAAATACAGATTGCCAGACTCTTTGAAAAGTATATCCACTGTTAAAAGCAAAATTGAGACAACATATTAATCCTCTAGAATAACCTGTCACTCAGAGAAAGGCCGGCAAACTAAAACTTAAGTGATTAGTGAAAGTCAGGGAAAACAAACATCCAAGGACTTGAAGACCAGAAACACAAAGAATATAATTTAGTGAAGAATAAAGGGATAAAATTTGGAAGCAAATGTGTTTATGCACAAAAAAAAAATCATTCCAAAGGGTGAACTTTATTTGTTTTATAAGACAGCCTTAAGAAAGAAGGTACTGCCCCCCCCCCCCACTATCACCCTGCCTACTTACTTTAAGAGGTAAGGGACTATAGGTCTAAATCTGCATAGAATGTGAAACTTTTCTAATAAGTTGGTTAGTTTTGCAGTACTGTTTATTTTTTTTTTAACCTTCTCTATACCTTCATTACAAAGGATGGCTTTCTGGGAACAGCGAGGTGGAGGGGGTCATTGGTAAATAATAATTACTATAATAATAGTCAGCATTCACATGGCACTTCATAGTGGGCAAAGTGCTTTATAAACATTATTTTATTTGATCCTCACAACAACCCAGTGAGATGGGTGCCTCTGTTATCCCCATTTTTCAGATGAGGAAAATGAAACTATAAGAAAGTAAGGGACCTGCCCAAGGTCACACAGCTAAAAAGTATCTCCCACAGAAATCAAACTCAGGTCTTTCCGACTCCACATCCAACAGTTGCCTAAATGCAACTAAGGTTTAGAAAAAATGTCAATACAACATTTTTTTAAAAGGGCCCATGAGAGAAATGGCAAAGGCATTTCTATTTACTTATTTAGTTTAAGACCAGCATTAAAGTCTTCCTAATGGTGGGAGATACTGAAATGGGCAACAATTCTGCCCTGGCCCTTAGGACATGAGCTGTAGAACTTTGTGACTGTAAAACTAGTCTTTCCACATTTCTAATAGAAGCATCCTTTAGAAAAAAAAAAAGCGCTACAAGTAGATCCTTAATTGACCTCTAGGAGGCTAGGTTCCTCTTAGAATGGAAGTGTCCTAGGATGATGTCGCATGGTAAGGCCACATGTAGGTGGTGAAAGGTGACCCACATGTAGCTGAGTTCTAAGGAAGGACGTTGCAAATGTTGACTGACAAATACTGTAAGTTCATTATATTGAATTCTGTAATCACTACCATCCCACTAGCTTCCCTGCCATAAACAAGTTCTTTTTTCTATAGTCTACTATTCTTTAAAGATGGGGCCATCTCCATTTGTCCTGATCTATATCTTGCCATTGGACCCAGATGGCTCTGGAGGAGAGAGTGAGGCTGATGACCTTGCACAGCCCTCTCTCACTTAAATCCAATTCACTTGCAAGTCATGGCATCACCTTCTGGATGTCATGATCCTCTTCAAGAATGAAGGACAAACAACAACAACAAAAACAACATTCTTTAAAGAGAAAAATTCTTCCACCTCCAAAGAATGGGTGCAATTTTCATAACTCCTAGATAAGTCCCTACAACTAACTTGACCACCTGCTACTTACCTCTCCCAGTTCCCAAAACCATATAAATATGTTTTTTTTTCCCCTAACACAGCATCTAGTTATCCTTAATATCATGATCCCAATGACCCAGAACTTAGTTCTACAGCCGGCTCTGCTGCTGACTCACTGTCAAGTTGACTGCCTCTGTCTCACTCATAAAATGGGGATAATATGGCTAACCACTGGTCTACCTCAAAGGACTATTGCAGTCATACTCATTGAGTGCTTTGAGCTCTGAGCATTAAAGGTGCTGTAACTCTCAAACAAAGACTATTATTAAGCCAACAGAAGCCCAGAAGTAGGTTCCCTAGACTCAGCTAGCTGGGACTTTGACACCCACCTTTCTTAAACAAAAATGCTGTGTTTAAGTACCATGCTATGTACCAAATTCAAACTCTTCTTGCTTCACGGTCTTATGCAATCGCAAGGTAGGAAAGGACCACCATAAGTTATCTGGTCCATTCCTCTTGCCTTCTGGTTGGGCTGAGTCTATAAAGGATAAATGCATATCCCCCTTGCCTTAAAATCTCCAGAAGCGATTACACGATTTCTTGGCCATGCGACTTTTGGTCTCATATATATATATACATATATATATGTATGTATACATATGCATATATGCAAGTATACACATTCATGTATGTATGCATACATATGTGGATACACATACACACAGTATATGTACACATGCGTGTATATGTATATATGTATGTGTATATACGTACATATTATATATATATACACATATATGTATGTGTGTGTGTGTGTGTATATATATGTATATTAAAGCCTTGAAGTAAAGTTTATCATATCTAAATGGATTCCATGCTGCTGGAATTTATGTCCTTTCTTGTCCTTTTCTCTGAGGAAACAGAAAACAGCTGCTTATGTTCACTCACACAAGAGTCTCTTTTCTTAGATTTGAAGGCTGTTATTAACTTGTCCCTCTCCTCCCTCCTCATCCTCACCAGCCAGACTACTCTAGGCTATTTCCTAAACCTTTCACTACATTTATTGTACAACTGAAAGATATGATTATGGAATATATATGGATTCCATTTCTTCACATGCCTCAGTGAGCTAGGAGGTCTTTGCCGTGGGGACAGACCTTCTCTAGGAAGGTAATTTCAGGTTCGGGAGAAATTATAAGATGGTAAAGCTGTCACAGAGGACAAATGACAAGCACATTACCATGCTCCCTAATGACTCTCTGAATGTTTCCCTTCATTTTGTCAAAAATAACATCATCATCTTTCCACAACACTCAAACACCTGTCTGTTCCAACCCTTCCTTCAGAATGAATGTCTTCACTCACTGTCACCCAGGGCACAAATGTTTGTTCTCTGAGACTTGCCAAGCCTTCCTGAAATGATTCCCATCCCCCACCTTCTCCTTCTCATCCTTAGCAAAGTCACCAGATTGCTTCCACTTTCTTTTTCTAGAGCCCACCCTCCTCCACCTACCTCTCTTTCCAGAACATTTGCAGACAGAAGACTAGAATTCAAGTCCTACCTATTGGTGGGGTGAACCTGGGAAAGTCACCCTAGTCTCTTCGAGTTTTGTTTTCCTTCTGAGAGGCAGCATGGCATGGTGGAAAAGTACTTCATAAGAGCTTTGTGGATTGATTGATTGATTGATTGGAGGGGCAGGAAGAACTCTGACTTCGATTCAGAGAACCTGGTTTCAAATCTTCCTTCTGTCACTACTAATATAACCTTGGGCAAGTCACTTAAGTGGTCTTTAGTTGTCTCATCTATAAAATGAGAGGCTTGGCCTAAATGGCCCCTATGAGGCCTTCTAGCGCACTATCTAGGAACCCATGATCTATAAAAATGGGCATGAGAACCTGCACAACCTACGCAACTCAGAGGTTGTTTTATTTTTTTTTTTGAGGAAACTGCTTTGTAAACATTAAAGAGCTACATAAAGTGAGTTATTGCTGTCATCATTACTTCTTATGCTACGAAAGAATTCTACATCTAAATAAAAGTGATGTTTTTAGAATTGCTAATGAAGTGAGGGTTATATGATGCACAGACAGTTCTGCTGTCACCCTATATGATTCCCCCAAAGCACTATGCTATCCAAAACTGCATGATAAAAACCATAGAGCTTATGGGGGAAATGGGGAGAGGGGATAAAGCTAAAAAACTTTGTCAGAGATAAAGTTAAAAAAAAAGATGGGAACTTTTTTATATATGTTTTATATATAAAAAAAGAACTGTTTTATATATGTGAAATAGTTAAATATGTTAAGTGGTTAATGTCAAATGGTTTTATATATGTTAAATGGTCTTGGGTTGCAGGTCTGCCTCCGCATGGGTTCCCAAACCTGCTAGCCTTTCAAGAGCCCCTTCAAAGTTGGATAGGTTGCTAACTGGGACTTGGGGTGAGGTAGTTGGAGGCCATGGTGGAAGGCGTGGTGGCGGTGTAGACTAGCCCTTCTCTGTCCACAGCTCCTACTGCATCAGATGATGTACAGCAAATGTGGCACTCTCCCTTGACAAAGATCTGAAGTATGCTTGTGGAAATGGGTGAGGGAAGGCAGTGACTTGTGAGTTACTGTGAATTGGTGCAGTTATTCTGCATTGTTGATGTTTCTTGTGGAAGAAACCACACAAAAGCAAACTCAAAATTTTCATTATGCTCAAAACATTCCCTAACATATCAATCTTGTTGGAACAAATTCACTTTGAGACAAGTGTTTTAGCAGAACTGACTGTAATTACAGGAAAAAAAAAAGGCAGATCTGCTAGCTTGCTAGCTATTCTGAGCCCCAATCTACCTTTTCAGCCTTGGACACAGGGATGAATTAAAATACCTGCTCTGATACTTATTAGCAGTGTACCCTTGGGTGAGTAACTTGTCCCCTCTGAGCCTCAATTTCCTCACCTGTAAAGCAATAATACTTGCTACCTACCTTATAAGGTTCATTGTGAGGAAAGCACAAAGTGCTCTATGAATGGGATTTATTATAATTTTCTTCCAATGATCTTTCATTGGAGATAGACTGGACTGGGATATAGAGAGCTACACCTTTGTCTCCCTGTCTGGATTATGGCTTCCTTAAGGATGAGAATAATATCTTCTACATCTGTTCATCCCACACCATGCCTTACACATAGCAGTCATCCAAAACAACATTTGTTGATGATGAATTGGTTGGATTTTGTCTACTTGCTGTCCTACCAGGATCTAATGCGAAGAATGTTAGATTTGAAGTCAGAGGACCTCAGTTTGAACCCCGGTTCTGCTATTTATTACCAGTGTGACCTTAAATTGTCATTAAGACTTTTTTGTGCCTCAGTTTCCTTATTTCTAAACTGAATGTGGTGAATTAGATGAGTTCTAAAGTCTTTTTTGACTCTAAAGCTTGTGATTTAAAATGTGTTTTCCCATTGTCAAGACATTGTTTCCATTTATGTTTTGTTTTGTGAGCTGTTGAAGAGCAAGAACTGTTTAAAAAATTTTTTTTTGTATTCTCAGCACTTAATATAGTGCCTGGTACACACAGTAGGTACTTAAATGCTTATAGACTAATTAAATGACTGGGTTAAGACTCCTTCCATAAACTCTAAATGTCAAGTGCCTACAGGATTTAAAAAAATTCTATGTATTATTTGATTTGTCTTGGCCCCTTTCAATGAATAAGGGTTATTTCTCTGAAGGTTTCCTAATTGTGGTGGATAGAGCAGTGAATTCAGAATCAGGAAGACCTGGATTCACATCTTGCCTCAGACATTCTCTGAACTTCAGTTTCCTTATCTGTAAAATGGGAATAGTAATAGCCTTACCCACCTCCAAGGGTTGAGGTGAGGATCCAACAAAATGATATACATAAAATACTTTGCATGTGTTAAAACACTTTGTAAATGTGAGCTATCATCATTACATGTTACAGAAATAGAGAGCAACTCAAGGCAAGAGAATTCCTTAACAAGAAGGATCATAGCATCTTGCTTCTCCCTGGGTTCTTTTCACCTAGAATTCAGGTTTCCTGTAGTCTTTTTGAAAGAGTCAGGGGGAAGGAGGAGGTAAATTTCTCCTCTTCCTTTACTCAATAAACTTAGCTATCTTCTGGTCCTGCAAGGGATAGTTCAGAGTCTCTCCCCAGTTTGGGCACAATACGTAGACCCCTTAGAATTCCTTCACAGCTCAGATCTAGTGCTTCCCCTGACATGAGGCCTTTCCCTGAATTCTCCCAGCTGTTAGTGCCTTGCTCCACCCCAGCAAGTTATTTTGTATTAACCTTGTTTATACTTATAGATGTATATGTTGTTTTCCTCTAATTGAAAGTAAGCTCCTTGAAGACAGGCATTGCTATGCCTTGGGGTTTGTATCCACAGTGCTTGGCACATATTGGATATTTATTAAATGCTTGTAGACTGATTAACTGATGGGCTGAGCAGGAAGGATCTTCCCCAATGGATAATTGCTATACCACTTTATTTGGCCTCTGAGAACCCTCTTCTCTTCTTTTCCTTGGGAGCTGTAATGAAAGTAGATGCCATCAAACTACTGCTTCGTCCCCATTGTAGGAAAGGTCAGAGAAAGGAAAGTTCAGAAAAGTGAAATCTTCAATGCCTTATGACAAATTAGAACACATCAAATGTTGCTTTGCTATGGAAAGATTGGCACATTAAAGATGTGCTAAGAAGTCAATGTATTCATAGCTAAAATTTTCAATGTTTCCTTCAAGTTTTCAGATCATAGCATATTCTTTTCTAACTCTTCTATAAGTAGCATTTTTTTAGATCAGTGATTTCTGTACAGGGGATCTTTTTGTATACATTTATGCCAGTATGTACATTTTGCTTCTAGCATAAAAATAAACATCTTTATTTTGCAGATTGCCTCGATCATTTGGAAAAAAAATGTTTTGCTAAACAATAAACGGAGCATATTTGTCCCTCTCCTCAAAGATTATTTAGGTTTTTGACATCTGTTATTGAAACTTGGCTATTGTCTGTTAGCTTTACTCCTACCATCTGATTCACCTGTTCTTCCTGCCCTAAGACCACTCTGAAATATTACTGGATTCCTCTTCTCCATTATGTTCTTCAGGGTCCTTCCCTCCTGTCTTGTCATCTGTAATATCTCAAAGCCCTGGCACTGGGCAGAGAAAGACTTGAGGGCTGGGTAAATTGGGAAATATTCATCAAATTCTGGTACTAAAGACATTAGCCCATTAAGTTGTAATAACCAGTCAGCGTCCAAGTCTTTGGAATCCTTTTTACAAGCATGTACATCACCTATGAATCAGGCTATTACAAACATATAATTTTAGAACTTGAAGGGATACTAAAAATCAAAAAGTCCTTCTTCACTTTTATTTTACCAAGAAGTTGAGGCCAGATAGTTTAAGTGTTTTATTAAAGGCTACACAAGTTACTCGGAGGCAAAATCTGAACCAAGTTTTCTGTATTCCCAATTCAGGCTCTTTCTCACTGCACCATTGCCATCCCTGTTGGGAACTGAGACTGCCTTATTTGCCTTATCCCTTATGTAGCCGAGTTCTGACTCAACAAGTCCTGAAGACAAGTGATATGTTTGGCTGAGAGAACTGACATGTGTTTCAATGAGATATGGCAATGTGTAGGATTCCTGGACCTGTTGAAGAGAAGAGTTGGAGAAAATTCAACAAAAATAACTGAAATGCTGAAGCGTCTAGTGAAAACAGATAAGGATTTTGTTTTTTCAGTGCCCTGTAAAAAAAAAAGGGTGCAGTTATTCTGGGGAATTCTCATTCTATGGAAATCATTTCCCTGGGGGTTGGAGGGAGAGAAGTCAAAACAAATACAGTGAAATTTGTCACTGGAACTGAATACAGGGATATCTATTCTTGTGAGAATCACTTGTGAGTGAGACGTGTTTTTCCTACCTTATTTTCATTTTTTTTCCCCTACGGTGAGAAGAGAGAACAGTTTTATTCTATGTTGGTACAGAATCTAAGAGCTGAAAGGGACCTCAGAAGTCATCTAGGTCAACTTATGTCTACACAAATCCCTTCTACAGGACCCCCCACCCCAGCCCAATGATTGTCCGGCATCTCTTCCTTACAATGATGGGGAACCCATTACCTCATGAGACACCTGAGCCCACTTGTGGATAGCTTTCATCATTAGGAAGTTTTTGCCCATTCGTCACACCTCTTTTTGCCTTACAGGGCCAAACCAGGTAAGACCAGCCCCTGTTCCACTTACCAGGTCTTCACTTACTGGTAGATGTCTATCAAGTGCCCTCTAAGTTTGTTCTTTCTTCTCCAAGGTTCTTGAACCCACTCTTATTCTCTAGCCTAGTCACTCTTCTAGATAGACTAATATTTATCCATATCTTTTCTGATATATGGTGGTAAGACCTAAATCCAGAATCCCAGATGCGGTATGACTAGAGCTGAGTAAAATGGAACTATTATACTCCCAGGCCTGGACACTGCACATTTCTTTCCGCAGTTTAGAACCGCATTCACGTTTTTGTGGAGTTCCATTTGTAGCTCACTAGACACACTTCAGTCTTTTTCATAGAATTAGTGCTTAGTCATATATCCCTTTATCCTTTATTTGGAAGTTGATTTTTTGAAACCCAATTATAGAATTTAAAATTTCATCCTATTTGATTCAGCTCATCATTCTAGGTTTCTCAGATCTTTTTGGGTCTGAACCCTGTACTCTACTGTTGTCAGTCCCTCCGGGCCTTTTGTCACTTGAACATTTGACAAGCATACCATCTATGTCTTCATCCAAGTCACTGATAAAGATGGTAGCCCTGAGGTACTGCCAACAGAGATCTCCCTCCAGATTGACAGATTCATTAGCAACTCTTCTTTGGGTCCACTCATTCAACCTGCTCCAAATCTATCTAAATGTACATCACTGAGCCTCTATCTCTCCATCTTATTCGCAAGCAAAAGAGGAATTTGTCAATTGCTCTGCTGAAATCTAAATCTACCACGCTCACAGCATTCCTCTGAAAAAGCAATCATGCTATCTTAGAGAAACAGGTTCCTTTTTAAAACAAATGGTGAAGTCTAGTTTCCCTGTCAAAAAAAGGGAAATGAGGTAACCGAGGCATGACCTGCTTCTAGTGGGATTGGGTGATCTTTCTTTCCTTTTCTAAAAGCTCACAAACCATCTCCATAACAACGTGTTTTTGAATTTTGCCAGAAGTAGAAGTCAAGTTCCCTGGTTTGCAGTTTTGTAGGTGCTACCCTTTTCCTTCTCCCTCCCCCAAATTGTCATATTTGTTCTTTTCTAGTTTTGTGGTATTTTGTATTCTCCAAGATCTTTCAAAGATCAGCAACATCAGTTTGGCAGTCACATATGCTAGTTTTTTTTTTTTAAAGATTATTTTAAGATGTAGTATGTCAAGGCCTGGTGACAAATTCATTGAGGGCAGTCACATGCTTCCTGACATCTTGCTTACCTTGGGTTTCTATTGCCTGCCAATCAATTTTGTTCTATCCTTTCTAGTCCAAAGTCTTTCTTTGTAAGAGAAAAGAGAAGCAAAATAAAAATCTAGTACGTTAGCTTTCAACCTATGTCTAATTTCAGGATAGCATCTACTTGAAGCACCAGGCCTGTCCCCACTTTGAGCCTTCTCTTACCATAAGCATAATTTAAGAAAAAAAAAAGCTGAACTGATAATCCTTTATGGTTGCTTTCTCATTTTTCATCAATCTCAGTTTATTCTGCCCTTCAGCCTTCCTGACCAGAATTCTGGGGACTATAAAACACCTTTTTGTATTCAAAGGTTGATGAGCCTAAGAAATCCCCAAATGGGGTCACAAAGAACTGGACGAGACTGAAAATGACTGAACATAAATATGGATAGACCCTAGCTAATGACTAGAGGTTGAAGTAAACAAACACTGGGAAATTTGCATCTCCCAGCAGTTAGCTATTGGTCTCCAGCATCCTGCTACATTTTCATTACTCCTACTTTGTTCATTTGCATACAGGCATTTGAGACCATGGGTTTTATTGCTGGGTGTCTTCTTGCATACTGTGTACCATGAAACATTCCCTCTGTGCTACCCAGCTTGTCAGATCTAGAGAGAAAGTTTCCTTTCCACACATTTTTCACCCTCTTAATCCTATTTAAAAGACTTTAGGTAAATATGTTTTCACTAGTGCTTTTTTTTTTTTTTGCATTCTATCTCCTGCCAAAAGCCATTCTTCCTATTGTAAGAACATTATAATCAGTGAGTGGACCACAAAGAACTATAGAACCTCAGAGGTAAATGGGCTCTTCCAGGCCATCTGCTCCAAGTTATACCTGAAAGAGTCATTCCTTTCCAGCTTCCCCAAAAGTGTTCCTGCAGCTTTTTCTTGAAGTCCCTCCCCCCCCCCCCCCAGTGAAGGGAGCCCACTATTGCCCCAGACAAATCATTCCATTTCGGGAGAGTTATTTTTAGAAAGATTTTTCCCCCCTGAAATCAAGGCCAAATTTGCCCTTTTTGCAACTTCCATCTATTACCCCTATTTCTACCTCCTGTGACCAAAACAAGTCTAATCCATCCTTTCTTGCCGGTGTCTTTCATTTGCTTGAAAAAAAAATCCTATTATTACCCCTACTACTCCGTGCACCCCCCCATCCACTCATAAACTTTGTCTTCTCTTCTCCAGGTTAAACTCCTTCTGTTGCTTTAATTAGTCCTCATATGGCATCTTGTTTGCCTTCCTCTACACACTCTCAGGGTAGCTAGGTGGTACAGTGGATAGAGCATCAGACCTGGAGTCAGGAAGACTCATCTTCCTGAGCTCAAATCCAGCCTCACATACCTACTAGCTGTGTGATTCTGGACAAGTCACTTAACTCTGTTTGCCTCAGTTTCCTCATTTGTAAAAATGAGCTGGAGAAGTAAATGGCAAAGCACTCCAGTGTTTTTGCCAAGAAAACTCCAAATGGGGTCACGTAGAGTTGGACACAACTGAAAATGATTGAATAAATAAATGCATTCTCCAGTTAATAACACCCCTCTTAAAATGTGGTGTTAGGAACTGAACAAAATGCTAATGTGGTCTGTCTAGGACATAAAAAAGTCAGAGTGATCACTTCTTTAGTTCTGTAAGCTCTGCTTTTTAATGCAGCCTAAGATATATTAGTTTTCTTGCTTGCCATATCACACCACTGAGTCATATTTCAGCTTGTGTTCTACTCAGCTTCCCAGCTGCTTTTCAGATAAACTGTGCTCTAGCCACATTTCCTCAGTCTTGTATTTAGGAACCAAACTTTGGAACCAAAGTGCAAGTGCAGAATTCATTCCGTCCTCTTTTTTTGAAAATTGGGACATCGTTATTCTCCAGTCCTGGGAGCACATCTTCATGACCTTTCAAAGATCACTGATGGTTGCTCATTTCAAGCAAATTTTATTTGTTGCTATTCAGTCATTTTTCAGTGGTGTCCAACTCTTTGTAACCCCATTTGGGGTTTTCTTGGTAAATACTGGAGTGATTTGCCATTTCCTTCTCTAGCTTATTTAAAGATGAGGAAAGTGAGTCAAACAGGATGAAGTGACTTTCCCAAGGCCCCATGCTAATAAGTGTCCAAGGCCAGATTTGAACTAAAGTCTTCCAGACTCCAGGTCTGGTGCTCTACCCATCGTGCCACCTTCCATCTTATCAATTTCTCCATGACGTTATAGACTGTCAAGATCTTTTTTAATCTTGTTATTCAGTGTATTAGTTATCTCATTTGGATGTGGGCTATCTATAAATTTGTCAAGCATGCTAACTATGCCCATAACCATGTCTTTGATAAAAAAAAAAACAAAACGTTAAATAGCAGAAAGCCAAACACAGACTGCTGAGGCACTCTACCAAAGACCTCCTGGTAAGCTGACACAAAACCATTAATGAATACTCTTTGGGTCTATTTATTCAACCAAATCCAAAGCCACCTAAATGTCCTGTCATCTAGCCCATATCATCCCATCTTTCTCAGAAGAACAGCTTGAGAGACTTAGCCGTTCTGCTAAAATCAAGGCAAACTATGGCAACAGCATTCTTTTGATTTACTAATTTAGCAATCCTGTGAATAAAAAGTAAGTAAGATTTGTCTGCTAGAACCTCTTGATGAGGCTCTTCGTAACCTATGCTTCTTTCACTAAATGTTCACCAAACGTGCTTTTAAGAATGTCACAGATTTTTTCCAGGGATTGATGTCAAAGTTCATTGGTCTATTATTTGCAGAATTCATTCTAGTCCCTTTTTTTTTTCTTTTAAATTGGAACATTGTTATTCTCCTGTTCAGGGATAAATTTTCTGTTCTTCACAACCTTTCAAGATCACTAACAGCAGCTCAGCAATTACAAAGGGCCAGTTGTTTATTTTTTTTTTTCAATACCACAGCACGTAGTTCAGGTGAACCTGTTGACTTGACTACTATAGAAGGTAGTTATTTAAATCCCTATCCTAGGAAACGGTAGCTAGGCGGTATAGTGGATAGAGTGTCAGGCTTGGAGTGAGGAAGACTCAGTAACTCATCTTACTGAGTTCAAATCTGGCTTCAGACACTTACTAGCTGTGTGGCCCTGGCAAGTCACCTAACCCTGTTTGCCTCTGTTCCTTAATCTGTAAAATGAGCTGGAGAAGGAAATGGCAAACCACTCCAGTATCTGCCAAGAAAGACCCCAAATGGGGTCATGAAGAGTCAGATACGACTGAAACAATTCTACAACAACAATTATCCTAGGAAAAGGTCCACATAATAAGCAAAAACACCACTGGAGCTTGGATGTGAGGAAACAGAAATAACTGCTAGGGACTGACATGGGTGTTGATTTTTACAGATAGATAATGTAAGGCTTCACAGAGGACATAACATTTAAGCTGGATCTTAAAATATAATGATTAAATAGGCAGAAATTGGAGGCAGGGACATTGCAGTAAGAGAGGTATATTCAGTGGAGGAAGAATATTCCAATTTGACTATACTGTGGAAGGAAACTAGTGAGCTAAGTCTGGAAAAAAGATGGGGGTTAAATCAAGAAGGGCATTGAGCTTATATCTCATCCAGTAGGCAATAGGAAACCAATAAAGATTTTTGAGGAGGGAAATGATAAAAACAGAGATAGACCTTGTTGTTTAGTCATTTCAGTTATGTTGTCTGAGGCCAAATTTTGAACTCAGGAAGGTAAGTTTTCCTGACTCCAAGTCTATCCACTGCACTACCATACTTTAGGAAGAATTATCTGGCAGTAGGATGGATGGTACATTGGAGAAGATACAATAGAGCTTTGCAATAGTTCAAGTATAGTGTAATGAGAATAGAAGGAAAGTGATGTATGCAAAAGATAGTTCATACACAGATCTATTAGGATGTGAGAGCCATGGGACAGAGAAGAACCAAAAGTGTCACTGAGATTAAAAGTCTGGAAAGAAAGAGATGTCATCAACAGAAATGGGGAATTTTGGGAAAAGAGCACAAAGGAAGAACATGAGTTTTTTTTATACATGTTGAGTTTGTTATTTCAGTGTGACATCCAAGAGAATGCCCATTATTACAAAACCGATTAACAGAAGCCTTAGGAGGGGATGTGATTATCAAGGAAGAAAGAAGACCCAAGGAGGCCCAAGAACAGAATCAGGGGGACCAGTATTTAGGTATGGGACAAGGGAGAAGAGAAACAGAAACCAGAAACAGAAAACAGAACAGAGGAAGCCAGAGAGGTAGGAGGAGAAGCAAGAGAATATCACGGACACCGAAGAATTATTGTTGTTTGTCTTTCATTCTCAAAGAGGATCAAAGACATCACGAAGGTGAAGGAGGAGAGAATTTCAAGGAAGAGAAGGTTGTCAGCAATGATAATTGCAGATGAGGAGTTGAGGTTCATGAAAAATGAGAGAAGGCCATTGAATTTGGTAATTAGGATGTCATTGTTGACATTTAATTGAGGTTTCAGTAGTCACAGAGATAGAAATCAGACTGCATGTAGATGAAGTAAGCATGGCTGGTAGTAAGTAGCATCAATGTAGTTCACTTACTTGTGAAAAGTTGGTGAAAAGGAAAGAAAGAGAAGGTGGTCACTTAAGGACACCACGGAGATAAAGGGAAGGCAGCAGCAAGGACCAGGATACTTAGAAACGTTAGCACGTTCTCTGGAGATCAGATACAATAAACCATCCCCATTTCTCTTGAAGGAAAAGAAGTTTTAGTAATAGAAATGCAAAATTTGCATCATGCTTTCTTCAGGATTACTTATTACTAGAAACGTTTCTGCAACTCACAGAGATGAATAAAATCAAACGATTCTTTGAGACATGGTTGAGACACAGGCATACTCTGCCCAACAGCATTAATTGGTTTTGTGAAAACAATTTGCTTATGTGAACCAATGTCACATTAAATTCCATAGTTAGATCCTCTGATTTGCATCCTAAGTAATCAGCCAAATGATGCCACAGTGGGGTTTTACAACAGTATGATGAGGTTGGGTTACAATGTATTAAAATATTACTGTGAAACTGTGATAATCAAGGCAACAGTTTGTGTGACTGTATTTTAAAGAGAAACCCATGTGCTTTAACTAAACTGTTTGTTTGTAATACTTGTTCACCCAAGTATTGTATTATCTCTGATACGTTCATTAAACTCAATATTAGGAAAATATTCTCAAGGTTGAGAAAGACCTAATTACAGGATAGTCTTTAAAAGAAAGGGAAAGAATACCTTTACAAGTGCTCTTTAAAGGTGATTTGGAGAAAATAGGGGAAGGTTTGTTGGAAGAAACATTTTTTTCCAGCTGTGGAAGCAAAGGACAATTGTATGCTGGTGTGAACAACTCCTTTTTTAAAAGGAGAAATTAAATGCAATGTTGGCAATGTGCAAAGATACACTCGATGCCCCCAGGTACCCCTTCTTCCTTCTTCCCCCCATCCCCCAATTGCAACACACAACTGAGTAAGTGGAATAGATATTTTTATGGCAAAATCTAAGGTCTCTGAATATGTTGCTTAACATCTGAAGTTAAATGAGGTTTTGGAGATTTAATTATTTTTATCTTTAAAAAATTCATAATAGGCAGGAGAAATGCAAAGGGAGAAGGGTAGAACCAAACAGGAGAGTATTCTTTACCACGTAGAAAGCAGCATTCTCGGGGTAGGTCCCTAGACTGTACTTTCATACAGCATTATGTGAATACAGATGTTCCTAATCAGTCTGTCTGTCTTTCTGTTTATCTATCTATCCCTTTCTCCTCTTGAATCTCTTTTTCTTCAGGGTAGATCCAGATAGAATTTCTATCAGTCCAATGTCAAGATAGTCCTCTCTAGCTGGGTCTTCTTTTCCCAGGCCAACACATCATGTGACCTGTGGCTTACATTGCAGTCAGTGCAGTACACTCTCAGGGTGTCAAGCTAGTCAACCAACAAGTATTTCTTAAGAGCTGACTGCACTTTCTCGAATGCCAGGGGGTGATCCCAAGGAAACCAAAGAGAGTGAGTTGTATTCTTCAAAGAACTTGTAGTCTACTTGGGAAGATAATTATGCATGCATGAAACAACATGAGAACAATTAAAGAGGGAACTTGACACCAAGCCCTACATAATAGAGCAACAACTGTAACAACTCATTTTTTATAGTGCCGCAAAGGTTACAACATATATTTTGAATTTCTGAGGAAGTAGGTAAAGGAGGTAATAATCAGGAAAGATCTGTGGGAGGTGAGCTTTTATCCAGGTCTGGAAGGAGATAAAGTTGTGACATGTGTAAAGGCACGGAGGGAGGCAGGCTTCTTAATCAACATTTCATAAATGATCATTGATGCAATACTTCTATATAGAAAGCTTCAATGGCAGAATGGTCATCCAAGACCTATTGGCTCATTCACTGCTCTATTTTTATGACACCTGTAAGAGTGGAGGGGTAATGCATTGAGAAAATACCAAATTTTCCCCTATAGCTGACCTTAATCCTTAGCTATAGACTTGGTGGGGATTATGTGTTGGACATTAAGGGTGCAAAATAGTTGTAAACACAGCACAGTATATAGTGGAAAGTATATTTGTCTTGGAACCAGAAGCCCTGGGTTTGGATTGCAGCTAACATTTCCTAGCTGAATAACTCACTTAAACCTCACTGAACCCATTTCCTCCTCTGTGAAATAACGAAAAATACACTCAAACATCTCAAGAGCTCTGGAGACCATGCTTTGTAAAGGGCAAACCATTATATGAATATACAGTCTTATTACTGATACTTCTGCTCCTGAGAAGATCCCAAGAAAGCTCTTAGAAATTGTGGCCTGCAGATGGGAGCCCATGTAGTCTTGCTACTTCCTAAAGGACTTTCCAAGACAAACCTTAAAACTGGATTTCAACAGCAATCTAAAGAAAATAGGGAAAACATCATTTTCTTCCTCTATTGCTCAAAAGAAAATATAACAAAAAAAAAGCTTTGAAAAAACCAAGTCCTAAACAATTGCGGATCAATTCTCTGTATTGGCATTACGCTGCAAAAAACATCTTATGGGTAACTTCAACATCTTTTAATTTAAAATTGATGATGGCAGGTTGTGGCGAGGCATATATATCAGAGGGGCAGCAAGGCATGGTGCTGCCTCTGACTTGCACTGGCTCTATCACTGTCTGGACAAGTCACTTAAGCTCCTGCTGGCTCGCCAAATCTCTAAGACTGTTAGAAGTTAGAGTAGGTGCTGATCCTCACTAGTACACTGAGTTTCCTCTATGTGAGTTCTTTGTACCCCAATGAAATCATATGTCTTGTCAAAAAAAAAAATGGAGAGGAAGAGAAGCCACTTGATATCACCGTTTGATTGCTCAGTCCTGTCAGCTTAATACGGTTTTATTTTCAAACATAAACCAAAATAAAATTTTGCTAATTAGTGAAACTACTTAAAATTCTTCTCTCTACCATATATCAAATGTTATAAAAGTGGGAGAGGGGATCACATGTGAAAATTTTTGCAGAAACAAAGTTTTTCTTCTAAGGTTTTCATTTGGACTTATAATTCAACTAGACAAATTACTATGGCTTTTTTCCATTAAGAGACATTTCCAATAAAATCTTAAAGCCAAAACAAGTACTGTCAGTATGTTCACACCATTTGGTGAATGAAATACACAATGAAACAACAAAACAAGCCTATGGGGAAATTTTACCAAGCTAAATATGTATTAATCTTAACAGTGAATAATATATCATGCCATTTTCTCTTACTAAAACTTAAATAAACACTGGAATGATATCCAAAGGATATTCTTTCCTCCTTATTCTTTCTCTTCCTATTCTTTAGGGGACTTTGGATGGTTGAAGAGTAAGGAGGTAAAGAAGAAAAAATTCAGAAAAAAACATTTAAAAGCTTACTTTAGAGAATGGATAGTCTATGGGTATAACATTTCTACTACCATAGACCATATAATACCTTGCACATAGGGCATGCTTAATATCTGTCAAATCAATACAAGGAGTGACATGAAGAAATTCTAATTGAGTGCTGGCAAACTATATCATGTAAGCTAAGCTCTGAGGGTAAGCACCATGCCTTAACCATTTCTTTGCATTGTCCACTATGACTAGCACAATGTACTAGGTAAATGCTAAATTAATCTCTGGTTTGCCAATAACATTAGCAACTTTCATTTATCTTTGATATGCATGAAGAGAAGGGAAGCTAAGCAGGAGTTATTAACCTGCTGCCTGTAAACTTGCTTTTTTAAAATGATATTTTGATTACTATATTTCAGTGTAACTGGCTTCCTTTTTAAGCCTGAACGTTTCATTTTATGTATTTAAAAGCATTATTTTGAAAAAGGGTGCATAGGTTTCACAAGATTGCCCAAGGGGCCATGACACAAAAGGTTATGAACTCTTGAATTCAAGGAAGGTATGTGACATATATGAGACCACATTGGATAATAATTACATTTACTCTGTCACTCAATATACTGGATTACCATGAGGAGTCATGAGAATGACTTCTAGAATTTCAGAGCTGGAAGGGAGCGTAAAGTTCATCTAGTTCATTCCCCCTTCCATTTCTACAAACTGATAACATCTTTGGAAGAAATCGCTATTTACATATAAAGCATTTGTATAGAACTTTTTAGACTATTTCCATTTAAAATATTTCAACTTCATGAATGACATCACTGTAATGACCTGTAGAATCAGAACGTTGGGGCTAGGAGAGATATCAGAGGACATTTAGTAAAGTAGAGTCTATCTTAGAAAGAATATTGGATTAGGAGGTGAGATCTGGGTTTGACTTCATGTGGCCTAGACATTTATTGGTTATATGATCTAAGGCAAGTCACTTAACAGGAGACTGTTTGCTCAACTGTAAATAACAATGCTGTGACTATAGGGTAGTGACAAAAACTTTTGCAATCTTTAGAGCACTATATATTTATTATTATTGTGGTTCATCCAAAAGCATTTCAGAGATGAGGAAAGTGTGGGTAAGAAGGGCATAGGTGACTTGCCCAGACACAAATGGCTAGTTAGGTTACATTACTATAATTCAGTTGTTCAGTCATTTTTCAGCTGTGTCCAACTCTTCATGACCCCATTTCGGGTTTTCCTGGCAATGATACTACAGTGGTTTGCCATTTCCTTCTCTGGCTCACTTTACAGATGAAGAAACTGAGGCAAACAGGGTGAAATGACTTGCCAGGGTCACACAGCTAGTGTCTGAGGTCATATTTGAACTCAGGAAGATACAGGAAGTATTCTATCTACTGCACCACCTAGCTGCCCTGATACTGTAACACTGTAGAAAAGAACTTGCTACTCGCAGTCTAAATGGCATATTTACACTCATATATTCATGACATAACCACCACTTGAAAAGATGGCTTTGGTTTAAGCAGCTCTCAGGGCCAATCAGAAGGATCCAAATAGTCATTGCCTGTTTTTCCCTCTGTCTCAATTTGTAAAGAGCAACTAATAACTGAAATTCAATTGAAAAAAAATTTTTTGAAGGATATAAATGCTAAAGAGTCGCCATATACCAGTAAGTAGGATCATGATTCTTTCGACAGGCTTTTGGCAAACCCTACCTTAAAAAACTACCTGAGTGACCTTTTGGTCAGGTCCATCTTCATGGAGATGAAGCCTGGTCCTAGGCTCTGGTTTTCAGTGGTTGTCGACAGTGTCTGAGCCAGCTAAACACGAAGCTTCATCAGAGGATCTAAGCAGAGACTGTTTTGTCAGGCTTCCTCTATTTACATGACCTTAAGCTTACTACACTTGAGGGAAAAATAACTTAAATTCCACTTCCATATCCTACTGAAATATGGCCCACTTCCAAAATGTGAGAAGTCTTGCTAGGCGAGTCTAAAAGACTTAGCTTGTTTTCTCTGGGGATTAAACTTCCTCTGGCCTATACTTCATATGAAAAGAATATTAGATTCAATGTCATAATCTCCAAGACTTCTCATACTCCACATCTGGCAGTTTAGCTTTTTGGTGTTTAACTTCATACTTTCCTCAGGAGTAGGAAGTGAAGGTTTCATTAATCAAGGGTGTGATGTAGACACTTTTTAAAAGGCCATCGGATAGTCCAGACTATTATATTTGACCCTCATGAACTTTACTCACCTCTATAACATTAAATAAGGGCCTTTTGGGTATCTGAGGGGCAGTGCTGAAAGCTCTTACTAGGAACCCCAAACTTAGTATTTAACAAAGGAAATTAAGTAATGATCCTTACGGAAAAATATTCTTGGAGCTATATATATATATATGTATATATATACATATACATATACATACATACACACACACGTATGTATATATATATATACTGGAGAGCCAAAAGGCCAGACCTAGATGGTCCTCAACATAATCAAGAAATATCAGAGCAAAAAGTTGGCAATTCATCCTAAAGATGGAAAAATATTACCATTTGATACACTGACATCAGATAGTGTTAGGAATTTTAAAAGACAACTTCTTTAAAATGGAATCCCCCCTCTGTCTCCCTTCTATAATTGCTAAGCTTGCTAAAAAGTGAAGCATCCCAGGAAGGTGATTCAATTTAAGTAAAAATATGTTCTCTCGGTAAAAGAGTAACAGAGGGTTACATAAAGGTAACAGAAATCAGATAAGGCCTTTCTACTTACGGGTCTTTCTCATTCTGGGGCTGCTCCCTACCTGCTATTGCTGGTTTGGCTACATGGCACCTTCCTGCCGCCTTCTTCCATCAAAGTAATGTGAGACATGTATTTTAAGACTGATGCCGAGTATCATCATATGATGCCCTTTGATACTATCTCAGGTGTAAAAAACCAATCAGGTTTGGGAATTCCTAGCCTAGAAGCACAAGGAAGCCAGGGGTTTTGGATAGATGGGAGATATATATGGTCATATTATGAATGTCAAAATCTCCCCCTGGGGTTTTCAAATGAAGAACGGACACGACTGCCCCCTTGCATAGTTACAGCTAACTCTTTTGATTATTCAAGGTCTCGTGAATCTAACTCGGAGCATCATCCAGGACCGCTCACTTCTCCATTACTCCCCTACTCTTTGCTTGTCTCACAGACCACTAGGCTCTACCCCACACCCCTATCCCAGCAGAATATGAGTAGGGGGGAAGGAATAGGAGATAATATTTAGAACAGTCAATTTTATTATTTAGAACATTGAATTTTAGAGCTGGACGGGACCTCTTAGCCATTATCTAGTTCAACCACCTCATTTCAATAATGACAACACCTTACAGTAATGTCTATTTCAATGCCTCCTTGAAGGCTATTCCAGTAGAGTACAAACTTTAGCAGATCCTACTAAGCTGGAAAGGATTTGAGTATAGGCCTGGTGACAAGGACTATGCACCTGTTGTCCAAAGACCGGACTAGCTAAATTCAGAAAGGTTCACCCCCAGAAGATAGGTCATCAGATAATGACCTTTTTTTTTTTCTTTTTGGCAGCAGAAACTCAAGAAGACCATCTACTAAGGTGTAGTGGTTGCAATCTGCACTGGTGGAGGGAGTGCTCACACCAAAGAAAATACAGAATCCTCGAAGTATCAAATGAAGAATACCACCTTACATTTATGTAGCATGTTACAATTTTCAAAATGCTTTCACATAACATTTGTCTCATTTGATCCTCACAACAACCCTGTGAGGTAGGTATGGCAGTTATCCCCATTTTACAGGTCAGGAAACTGGAGCCTAAGTATCCATGCTCCCCAATTGGGTACTGTCCAATTCGCCATTGTTATTATTATTGTTAAGCAGGTATTGTAAAGTTCATAAATGGATAAAATGGACTTTTTTGATATTGATGAACTGCCACATTTATTCCTCACTGTGTATGCAGTTTCCCAAAACTGACTGTATTCCTAAGATACACAGGTGATGCTCTTCGTGGACTCATGTTTGCAAGGCAAAGAGCTAGCCCAGGTGGTTTTCTTTTTTGGGAGGCTTGGATGGGGTGGCAGAAGGGAATCATTACGTGGCATGAAAGCAGCACAGGAGACCTTCTTGGCTTCCTACACATGGGTACTTGAGTAGGGGAATCAAGTAGAATTGTGGGACTGGTGAGGGCTTAGTCTCCTCAGGATGAGGAGGTAAAACAAAAATCTTAAGAAGAAAATAGGTCGCTTGGACCACTAGTGTGAAGTCCTGCGTAGGGGGAAGGGAGACTGTGTCTTATTCATCTTATGACCTCTTCAGCACCTCGTAGAGTGCCTTGCACACACCATTTGTTCAGTAAATGTTATTGAATTAATTACTTCTGGTGTAAGTAGAATATGCTTTTTCCTTCCCTGCAAGAGATGCTGAAGCTAAGTAGACAATGAAAAAAAGTGCAACATGTAACAAAATTTTTAAATACATGGGTTTCAGTGTAAAGGCCATCTGCTTTTCACAAAAGAGGTAGTTAATAGCTTAGATTCCTGAATTTCTATTTTTCTGCATTAACAAATCCATTGTAACTGTTAGCCAGCAATGGGAGAGAAAAACTCTACCAGTATAAACTGGCCTGACATCATTCTCAACCAAGAAAAAGGAAAAAAAAGCGTTTTCTCAGCAGATGCCACTCCACAATCTTTCTTACCTGACACTAAAGAAATTATCCACTCAAATACCTGCAGATTCAACTTACAGCAGATTTCCAAAATACTAAACCTTCTTTGCATCTTTGTCTTTTTTGGGGGGGAGGGGCAAAGTAACTTGAGTTTGGGGTGTCTTGCCAATCTCTGAAGACAAAAACCAAATCAAAAGCCAATTGCTAGGACAATGCTATCAGTTGGCTCTCATACAGACTACAGAGTCTGCAAGGACTTCTGGAGGTCTTGATTCTGGGGATGTAAACCTCTTATGATGAAATTTTAAACTGTTTTTTTCTTTTGAGAAACCGATTTGTATATATACCCTTATTTAGAGGCACATTAATAAAGGTCTGATCCAGGATACTGTTTGATCATAAATCAAATCATGTCAAATAAAGTCATTACTTCTTTTCCTTTTTACTCTTTTGATGAGAATTGGCATGTCAGATTACTTAAGAGTTTGGATAACACTTTCCACTCTTGTACCCTGTAAGAGAAGCTAGAATAATACTGAATTCCTCTGACAAACCTCCAGATCTTAAAGCTGAGCATCAAATCCTATTCTTAGTAACCATATCTAAAGTAGCATTATAAATAAGGTTTTAATTCAACACATATTTGCATTATTATGTAATAAGTAAAGTAGGTAATGTAGGAGTAAATAAATGATCAGGCTTCTTGTAGGAAAAATTATTTTTTTCGTGACATTAGGGAATCACGTTTCACACTCTGATTATAACTGTATGTACTTGCCTAACTCTTCCATATATTACAGTGAGTTATGGGGAAAAAGATAATCAGTATGCCTGTGGGATCAGTAATTCTTGAGTACATTGTGAATGCAAGGGTAGTATGCAAAGGGTAGAGTCAGAAAAATAAGAATGCCTACCAACAGTATCACCATACAGCAATTTCAAAGAAATTGATCGTTACACAGTAACAGTCAATGACCCAGGAAGAAAAGTTAAAATTAGGTTTGTTTTTTTTTTTTAAAAACAGTATTCAAAGCTAATGTACACCAGGGAGGAGGGTGAGAATGTGGATGCATTAGAAACCTTGTCATGCCCTGAAATGTCAATGCTAATCTCTCGCTGTGCTGAATATGAACACATTCATTTAACAAGGTACGCACTTAGTGTAGGGTGGGTGCGCTAAGCTGGAATGAACACATGCCAAGAATTTTCAGCCACGTGAGGGAAACACAAAACAGGTCTAACTTTCTTTAAGGTAGAGCAGGTTTCAGAACAGGGAAGAATGTATTTCTGGGCCAACCAACAAGCTTCCTGAGGCTTTGCTCATCACATCTAAGGATACACTGACTATTTCTAAAGTTAGTGGCCATCTCCCTTTTAAGCTAAAGAGGATCCCAGCTCCACATTATTAAGAGTTTATTGGGGCAGCTAGGTGGCATAGTGGATAGAGCACCGGCCCTGGAGTCAGGAGAATCTGAGTTCAAATCCGGCCTCAGACACTTGACACTTAACTAGCTGTGTGACTCTGGGCAAGTCACTTTACCCCATTGCCTAGCCAAAAAAAAAAAAAAAAAGGTTTATTGATTCAGAGGATGACTGAGCAGATGAACAATTTGAGAACAACTAGCTAACTCACCCCACTAAGAAGTCTCTGGTTCTTCAGCAAGGGTGTTGGTGGGTACACTATTGTAATTTTCAGTATTTTTTATAACTGATTTTGTTGCCATGTAGATCCTTAAAGAAACCAGAACAGTATTCAAGAACACCCATCACAGTGCTTAACAAGATTTAATGTACATTTATTCTTAACATGTGGAACATATAAAGATTTTATACTGAATAAATGATATTCATTAAGCCAGAGGAAAAGGAGGAATTTACATCAAGTTTTTTTTTCTTTTTTCTTTTTTAACTACATTATCTTGAAATACAAATGCAGATTCTCATCACTGAAAAATCTCTGAAGTTGTGTTTCTTCCTTTTTTCTGTATATTTCTTTTTTTGTCTGTACTGATAACCATTTTCTAAATCAATCCATATGCAACCATTTCCACACCTTGATTCATGAAGCAATTGTGATCGGCTGCTCTCCCGAAATAGAGCATGACTTTATACATACAGAAACTTGTACATTACCCTCGGTTTTTTTTTTTTGTGTTTTTTGTTTTTTTTATTTTTGTGTTTTTTGTTTTTTTGGAGATATGGCCCTAATGAAAAACATATATAAAATAAAAATAAAAAATTATTTAAATCTACCATCACTTTGTAGTTACCACATCATGAAAAAGAAACTAAAAACTTCGCACTAAAAAAAAAAAAAAAAAGGAAAAAGAAAAGAAAAAAATGAGGGTATGTTCAATGTACAACTTCTATATACATCACGGCCCTCAGGCAGTAAAAAAAAAAAATATTTAAAAAATGATTAAAGGAATTGTGAAGAACTGTCATTGAGGAAGGTCAAACAATAGATAGCGTACATGACAGTAGTGGTGAGGAAGCAATTTACGTTGATCGTCATCAGGTATGTGTTTTCAATCTTAACTTTAAAAAAAAAAATGTTTTTGCCCCTAGCCTAAGGTAACCATTCTCCTGTGGAGAAACCGATATCATTTCATAGCATGACTACCGACAGACACACCGCCTTGATCCCTATACCTACATCACTAGAAGTGTCTATTGCACAGAGGTTTGGGTGATGGGATATGGGTATTTTTTCTTTTCTGGAAAAAAAAAAGACACACAGGAAGTTGGTATGTTGTTTTTCACCTTTTGCTTCAAAGTGGTGAAGTTTTCCGGTCATATGTTTTACCACAACTTTTTAAGTCACTAATTTGCTTCCCAAAAAATATGCAATACAAACATGGAAAAGAACACTGAAAAGGAAATCTATGAAAACAAAAAGTGACCTTTGAATGTACTAGACAGCAACTTTGGTTAAAAAAAAAATAAAATAAAAGGATGTACTTATACACATAGACAGCAAATATTAATTTTATAACTGTTCAAATTAATTTCTTTAATTCCCAATTGGTAAATAGTGAATGGGGCAGAGGAGCAAAGATTTTCTTTTCCTTCTTTCTATGCTGGATAAACAAGAACAGAAAACAGCCAGTTACAGGGGACCCTCTAATCTTCACCCACACATGCTTGGCTTCTCACGTATGTCATAACTGCCCAATCTGAAAGAGTACATCACAGATGACAGACGCAACCAGAGAGTTCAGGACAGCTGATATCGAGATATCCAGCAAACGGCCCTCGTGCAAAAGGAACTCTGAGCGGTTTTCGTCCACTCTGGCCATGGCCAGCAAGGCCTTGGCCGCCCTGCACATCATGTCTACGCTAGGTGGTTCCAGAGGTGGAGGTTGCATGTGCATGAGGTTATGCTGGCTCTGCTGGTACTGGGCCATAGTGACCCCATCCTCTAGGAAGCTTATCAAGTTTCCGATGCTTCCCTTCTGCACAGCTATTGCCCTTGCTGCTAACGCATCCCCTTGGGCAAGGTTCGATAAGAGCGCCATGGACATTTCTCGGCAGACCGGGTTTTTGCGGTCTCCAACGTACCTAACTAAAGTAGCGTAGAGTTTCTCCTGACGGCTGAATGGAGGGGTGGCCAAGATAAGGTCCACATTATTGTCCTGGATGCTGAGCTTACACAGGGTCTCCAGCACAAGTCTCTGAGGCGAGAGCACTGAGTTGGGTCCCACAGTGGGAAAGGGATCCTGTGCCTCTGCGGACGGGCACACCATCCAGTGTAGCAAGCCATCCAAAATTGGCAAGCAGATGCTTTCCGTGTAAGCAGACAAGTCCAGCTGCCCAGAAATGTTGGCTAATGTGACCAATGTATTATCCCTTAAGACCTCGAGGCAGTCCCACCACCACTCATCCTTGCTGCAGGTCACCCCTTTGTCCTCCTCTTCTTCTTTTTCGTATGTTTGAGGTGCCCGTTTTCTCTCTGGATGTTCATGGTGAAGGAGAATCAGCTTCCCCAGGATCAGCACCAGGCCTGGATGTTTGGACATTTCAGCGTCATTGCCAGGCACAAAAGACAAGCTACGGACAATATTTGACACACAGATACAGCGCTTGGCCAAAGAGTCCTGCCAGTGGGCAATGGTGCATAGTGGAGTCTCATCTCGGCTCCTTGGTTCATCCTCAAGCAATTTAATATTCCGGTGGCTTTTGGCTTCATGGATACCAAAGGGAAATTTACCGCTTTTGGTCTGGTTACTAGGGTTCGAGTCTTCAGGCAAAGCTCCAGGCCGAGCTGACAAGACGTCGTCTATGGTTGCTATTATGCTTTTCTCTGGATGCTCCTCAAACTCACCTCTTCCTTCCATATCTTTCTTTTTTCCCAGGGAGCTGAGGGTAGGAGGTATCCGCCGGCGAGGAGGAATTTCCATCTTGCTCTCAAAGTGAGTCTGGATATGCTCAGTTGTGTCACCTCCCCCAAGCTGCCAGTGGAGAAGTCCGCTGTTGAATTCCTGAACCCGGCCTAGTTTGTCAGATCGGTCAACCACAAACAGATTATTCTTCTTTACTATCTTTATTGGTAGTTTGTCAAATTTACTTGCTTGTTTTGGCCTCTCTTTTGGATCAACACTGCCATCAGGAGAGGCAAAAACCATACTCTCATCTTCTGCTCCTGTCTTCTCATCTTCTTCATCTTCCTCCTCTTCATCCTCATCTTCATCATCATAATAATCAATACATTCAGTTTCTTCTTCTTCCTTCCCAGAGTCATCTGCCAAAGACTGACTGTCATCTTTCTTATTTGCGTTGTGATCAAGTGCTTTTTGACTGGGGTCTCCCACTTCATATTCCATTAGAATTCCAAAAATGTCAATCAGGCATTTTCTAAAGTACTCTACTAAAAGCTCAAGAAATCCAGATAACTGAGGAAAGAAAGAAGAAAAACAGGAAATGGTGTCATAATGTCCAATTACAACCGAAAAGAAGGCCACTTTCAATGGCAATAAATTTCACACTTACGAGAATATCTCCACATACCCTACAATTTATGGAGTCCCTCACCAGGAGCGGTCAAGTGCACTGTCAAGGAAAACTAGCTTCCTCATCCTCCCACTATTACCTAAGTGTATCTTTATCTTGCTTTTTAATTGTTGCTTACCTTCACAAACTACCCACATGATAACTTTGCTTCCTTTATGCTTTCATATTCTCAAAGGGAATGCTGTACATCACTTTTTCTTTTCAAATTTATACAAAGCCCTTAATTATTGGAATGTAAAGGCTTGGATTTCATCGACTCACTTAAACCACTTAAAGTGGTTTCTTCACTTCCATTACTTACAGGAGTGTTTTTGCCCTTATTTTTATGGTTATTATTATAATTTTATGATGATTATTTTGCCTCAGGTGCCACAGGTCATCCTAATACAAGCTTTCTCCTTAAATTTTTCTCTTTAAAAGTAGATGATCTTGGCAAAACTGCTTCTAGTAAACACTGAAAAACTGAAAACAAACCAATTCAGGCCCTGATAAATGAACCAGAAGTCAGGCAGAATTAGTTTTCACATTTAAGTTACTCTTATATCCAACTTCAGCTGGTAGAAACAAAAATTACTATCTGATAAATACTATTATATTACTTTGAATGAAAAATACTACCTCTAACAAAGTGATGAAAGGTTCTCCCTGGCAAAAAAGTTATAGAAATCACCTGTGCCTTCACTCTTTATGCTTCATCTCTTTAAATTAAAGCACAACCCCAGAGAAAAAACACTGCACCACCTAGGTTTCTAAGTGGCTAGCTTAGGACATTCAAGAAACAGGTAAGTGTATGTGTGTGTGTTTTTTTAAAGTTCAAACTTAATTTTGGGAGGAAAATGGGGTTACTGATAGTTATGAAAAGAGATAATCAGCAGTTTGCCAACAACAGGCATGAAATTTAATTATTCTAGTAAAGACGAGTAATTTTATTTTTTTCCCCATACTTATCTACTGAAGAGACTTCATGTAATTTTACATTGTTTTATGAGTAGAGAAAAAGTTACACTTCAGTATTAGTCAGTGCCTGGGGTGATTTAAGGAAAAGGAAAGGAGATACTTTATTTACTTACTTCAACTGGAGAATTAAGGAAATAAAATGATTTATCCACAAGTATAGAATTAGTGGCTCATTCCAGCTGTCAAAGAATTACAGGATCTCAGAGTTGGCTGAACCCTCAGGAGTCACTTAGTTCAACCCATATTAAACTTTTACCACACTTCCAACAGGTGGTCAGTTAGCTTATCCTTGGAAACCCCACAATGAGGGGCAAATCTCCACCTATCAAGGCAGCTCACCGCATGTCTGGAGTTTGAATTTGCTTAGACAGTATCTTTTATGGAGCTTAAAAATAAGTCTATCAAAAGTTTTGACTAATTGTGTCTATTTCTGAACTCTGGGGACAACAGACCTCCTTTTTTTGCATTAACAGTCCTTCAAATATTTGAAGAAAATGATGTTTCAAATAAGATGACCTTTTCTAGGTTTACTTTACATTCCCCCCATTTCCTTCAAACTCTGTTATATAGCATGATCTCACATAGGGTGTCCCCAGAAAGCGGCAAAACCTATTCATCTTGAGTTTTCTTTGTGTGTGTGTGTGTTTTGTTTTGTTTTGTTTTGGGGGGGGGGGGTTGTCCTTTCCTGTGGGATGGTTCCTAAAAATTCCATTTCCCATTTCAATCCCCGACATTGGCAATGACTTTATGATGAGTTTTGTTATATTGTGATCAATGCCCATCTACTGGTTAGTGTCATCAACATTAACAAATTAGTGGATTATGTCTGTGTTGACACATTTGTTCTCAGCCTAATAGTTTTGTTTAATTGTCTCTTTAAAAAACCCCCCCAACAATTAGCTTTGGTGAAAAAAGGCTAAGTACAAGTACAGTTAATCACTCTGGCAGGGCAAACAAACACAAGAAAATGTGTTAATAGCCTTTAATGAAGAAAGCACTAATAGTTAAATAAACAAACTATTAGGTTGAAAACAGAAATGTCAACACAGACATAGTGTACTAATCTGCTGATTGTTAATGAATATTAACCACAACAATAAGAGGTCAGGATGAGAATTATGAGAAACAGCTACAATTTGAAGAGACTGAAATTTGTCTCTATCCTATGTCAAGTTCGTATTTTTTGGATTACTGTATTTTACTGCAACCAGAAACAGTGGCTTGTGACAGTGAAGGTGATTAAAAACACCAGCCATGCTAGCAATAATTAACCCTGTCATCAATTCCAGCACTATGTATGAGTTAAAGCTCGCAGGATTCTCTCTGTTAGCCCTTATTTTGTATGTGAGGGCTATTCCTCTTACCTGAGAGAGATTGAATGTAGCCACGGTGCTATCATCATAGAGGAGGATATTAATAGTGTCCAAAGCCCACGTACTTTCAGCCAAAAGGCCCGATTTCAGGGACATCATCACACGCCATGCCTCGGGAGTTACTGAGAAAAGGTAGAAAATTAACATCAGTGATTTGTGATGGTCTAAAGACTAAATGAGCGGAGGGGTAAGAAATGTGAAATGAAGATACAGACTACTGAAGTCAGAACGCTAACAACATTGATTTTAAAGGCCAGAGCTAAGCCTGGAAGTTTTCAAGTTCAAAACTAGGGTGCTGAGCTAGAAAGCAATTATAGCTCAAATGTGCTTCTAACATTTTTTGTAGGCTGAACATACACTTCTCCTGGTAGTAAGTAAATAATGTCTTTCATTTATTCTATTCTATTTTGTCTTTTTGTTGTTGGGGGTGGAGTATGGAAAGGGCATTAAGTATGAGTTTATTAATGATTTCATAGTCAACAAATAAGAGTTGCTTTCTTCTTGCTACTTTCTACTTTTACAAATCCTTGGAGGACTACTAGTTAGAGTGAGGGTGAGCAGAGTATATCTCAAAATAATATAGGTTTGGCAAATATAAAAGCAGGGTCCAACACACCTCCCCCCATTCACTTTCTTATAATGGTAAGGTAAGGAATACAAGCACATTTGGGGGACTCCTGGTTTAGCAGGCCCTACCAAACAGAGACAACAGGCTGCAACTAATCAGACTAATTATACACGGCTTGATAAGGTATGGGGCAGCTAGGCAGCATAGTGGATAGAGTGCTGAGCCTGGAGTCAGGAAGACTTCTCTTTCTCAGTTCCAATCAGACACTTAGCAGCTGTGTTTCCCTGAGCAAGTCACTTCACCCTGTTTGCCTCAGTTTCCTCATCTGTCAAATGAGCTGGAGAAGGAAATGGCAAACCACACCAGTATCTTTGCCCAAAAAACCCCCAAAGGGGTCATGAATGATCAAACAACAGCAATAATAAGGTGTATGAAGTTGCTTATGATGGTTACAAAGTGAAGTTCACTGTAAAGGAGCAAGAAGAAAGGATTTGAGATATTAAAGGTATAAGTGACACTGTTTACTACAATGATGAAAATCAATCTTTGCTATAAAATGTTCTCCTTCATCTTCCATCACTACTAAGAAAGGCTTTTTGTTGCTGTCGATCATTTCAAGTAAGCCGAGGTATTTAGAAATATTTCTCCTTGCCATTTGAGGACAAAATGGAGTTATCCATTTTTGTGTGTACTGTATTTGAAAGAGCCTCATTTAACATGCAAAAAAATAGTGTGTACTTTTAGTCATCTAAAACTTTCTAATAAGAATTCAGAGCAGCCTGTACAGGTCAGTATTAAAGCCAGAAAGGAGCTTGGCTCATGTATGGGGTGTGTGTGTGTGTGTGTGTGTGTGGTGGGTTTGTATGGTGGGTCTGCATGCATTATATCAATTATTTATATTACATTAATGACAATTCTTCTTGTTTTTAGATCAGTTCCTAGGCTATAAATGAAGTTATGGAGTGGTTTTCCCTTTAAAATGTTTGGAGTTATTTTCAAGTCTTAATAAGCTATTTGATACTGTTGTTAAGTAAGTGTTATCATAACATATTTTAAGTAACTTGCCTAAGGTCACCCGGTAGTTAAGTAAAAATGCAGAGTCAATAATTCAGTTCCTGATTTGCTGCCTGGTGCTCTAATCACTGAAGCACATACCATTCACCAATTAAAATGCTATTTTCAGGTTCCCCTTCACTGTTTCCTCAGTTCAGGTTGTTTTTTTCCCTCCAGCAATTCCTTCTGTAAAACAATGCCCTGATACTCAGAAGTGATATGAGGTTTCCTCTTTTAGGCTTTATGTGAATTTCTAACGTATACTGGAATTAAATGTGGAAGAAGCCATTTGTAATATTTACCAATATCTTTTGAGGTAATCTTTCGTCTTTGTTTCAAGACAGGTTGGGATGCTTCTACAGACCCTGGAGGGAAGGTGATCTCTCGTCGAATTGGGGGTGGCTGGGATGGTGGCCCTGTGACTTGTGATGCTGGAACCGTGGGTATCACCTTCTGCATCTTCATGGAGGGCAAGAAGGGAGATTTACTTGGAGACATGCGGTTCTCTAAGGAGCGCTGGAAGGATGCTGGGCTGGGAGCCCTGGAGATGTGATTTGGCATCGATGGTGTGGTCTGGTAGGATGACTGAGGTCGAGTGATGGGCTGCATGGAGGCTGAAGATGACATATAAGGCTGCCGTTGGTTGACATGAGAAGGCCACTGGCTCTCGTGGTTTATCCTCTGATCAGGTACCATCATTTCATCAGTGCGGTTCATTCCTGGATAAGGGGGAGCCTGTGCGGGGCCTCCTGGACCTTGCCTGTTCTGGTACGGATAAGGCATATCATTTCGTGTTGGCCACATATTCTGTTGAGGACCCTCACTTGAGGATGATTGCATGGGGCCACCAATCATCTGAGGAGGTATACCATGTTGCTGCATCTGACCTGGGCCCTGCATTCGTTCTCTGTTGTAAGGATATGGATACTGTCCCTGGATGGGCCTCCTGTCTGGTCCAGAGTAAGTACTGCCATATTGGTTGTACATTTCTTGCTGCTGGCTGCCATACTGAACGTTATACATGTCTCCCTCATGGCGTTTTGCTGGGGGCCCATACATGCCATCCATGTGACGTTTGTAGTTCTGAAATTAATTTAAAATGAATTATATAAATGTGTTGTCAGGGAAACAATCACACACATCAACTTTTAAATTATGCAAAAGAAAAAAAAAAGAAATGACCTAGTAGGAAATTCACTTAAAAGAGAGAAAAGGTCCTATAAATATTGAGGAATGGTAATTTATGATTATTTTTCAATACTAATAGAATGCCTGAGGAAGATTTTTTATAGCACTTGGAGGTTTTAGATATTTAAAACTTTCACGGAAATCAAACAAATAAAATCAAAATAATCAAAATCCTTTTACACTGGAATTTTCTAGTGTAACCAATTCACCACAAAAATCTGAGGACATTATTTATAGGAGAATGTTGCAATAATGATAACTGATAGTACTTTAGGATTTGAAAAGTGCTATATATACATTATCTCATTAAGTGGATGGCAAATCTTGAAGGGTCCCATAATAAAATAAATTCCCTGGCCCACCCCTAGGTTAGGCTTCCACTTACACGTGGCTTTGGGTAACTTTTCAGGCTATGCTAATGTTAC
The DNA here is from genome assembly GCF_900497805.2 of Vombatus ursinus. NCBI lineage: Eukaryota > Metazoa > Chordata > Mammalia > Diprotodontia > Vombatidae > Vombatus > Vombatus ursinus. Next base: position 19,789,780 of record NW_020954953.1, on the reverse strand, counting down.
CTAACATGAACTATTCCCACAGCTATTCCATCTAGGCAGAACATCTCTGGTCCCATCCAAGTTCACATCATAAACTCCAATGAAATCTTGAATTGGTTTTAGTTTCTGAAGGGGCAGGATCAGGAATAAGGCCTTTAGTCTACTTTTCTCTCTAAAGCATTCTCTGAATTATCCTAATACCTAAGATAGCTTAATATTTTCCTATACTGATTTTTCATTAGGTCGGTGAACTGCCAGCGTACGCATGATTGTTCTTAGAGAGTATGTTCTCCTCCTTTTATTTTGGAAATCTAATTAAGTTAAATTAGTTCAGTAATAAATCATTGTCATATATATTTACTCATTAATATAAACGTTAAAAAAAGAAACAAAACAAAAACCCTCTCTAGTTTGCTACAAACTTTCCAAAAAGATATTGGTATCCTATGAGTATGAAAAATCATACCATGAGGTGCACATACCTTCACCATTATTTTTAACTAGCTAAGCAGAAATACTATAAAATTAAAATAAACTGCAAATAACTGCCTAGCTTTATTCTTGTATATGGCTACTATAGCTATTCAAACATTAAGTTAGATAATTCAATGAATCAATTAAAAAGCAAAATAAGTTAACCACATTCTAAAGACATTAGCATTTATTATTTTAAACTAGACACTAAAAATTCTGTTCAGCACACAGGAAGGATATGGTTTCTGCCTTAAATCCTGAAGCAGATGTGGTAGACACAAACTTAACACAAGCATTCAAAATACCCTTGTTATAAAATATTATACAATGTGTCAAAGATGTTTTAATATGCTTCATGATACTACAAATAATATTTATTTTTGAGATTCAGAATCTCTGCTATGTCTTATGGTGCTGAATATGAAATATACCCCTAATCCTTTAAATAAAAAAAGAGATGTTTAAATATTTTGTTCAACTTCATAACCTAATCTGGTGAAACATTAATACTAATTAAATGAATCAAGCTTCATGACTGAGGAAAACTAGCTTTTGAAAGAGAGAGGGAGAATTCCTACCTCCTTTATGCCTTACCGGTTGCTGTGGGTATATTCCAGGCTGGTGTCCTCCATAGGGTGGCTGTCCTGAGGGAGGCCCTTGTCCAGGATACTGCTGCCCATAAGGTTCATGCCTACAATGGTGTAATTCACAAAAGACCATCAACTACTAGAGAAGTTTTAGGTCAAGGCAGAAAGGACCAATTCAGTTTTGCAAAAGCCAGACTTGCATTCTTTTAAACTTGTCATTCAATTTCCGTACACAAGTAGGAGCAGCAACCTTTATTTTTTAGTAAAAGGGATGGGAACACCCATCTCAGGTAATGATGCCAAACTCTTGGCATGGCTGCTGGTTAATAGGTGTCACAGGAATACTGGTTGAACAAGCAAGCACCTTGCAGGACGCCGGTCAAATTCCTTGGCCTTTGAGCTGAAGCTCCACCTACTACATGAATGGATTTGTTACACCAAGGAGTTGTTACACAAGAATTTAACTTGCGACATCCCTAAATGAAGGTAGGAGTAAGAAACAGGGATTCAGGAAACTAAAGAAATATATACACATGTATGTATATGTACACACACACACACACACACACACACACACACACACACACACACACA
>NW_020954953.1:19734567-19788136 GCF_900497805.2 Vombatus ursinus | reverse complement strand
ACACACACACACACACACACACACACACACACACACACACACACACACACACACGTTTCAAGTTTCTGCTACTCCCTGACAAGGTAAATAAGTTCCTATTTTCTTAATAACACATTTAAAAGTTATTTCAAATGTTATCGAATTTGTTGACGGTAGCATTCCTTTCTAATACAACGTAAAGATGAAACATTCCATTCCTTTAAAATATCATGAATGAAGCCTTATGCTATTTGGCTCTAATCTGGTTTATTAATCTTAATGTTTAATAAGAAATACAAAAGACAAAGGCACAGGAGAAATTGGCTAATAAGAAAGGAAAAGAATAGGAAGTCCTGGATGTGGAAATGCTCACTGCCAATGCAGGTTGGCACATTCTCTAAAACTGGTGGTCTTAGAGAGTTACCTAGAGCACATACGGGTGACTCGTCCAGGATTTCAAAGTCATATTTATCTGGATTCAATTTAAATTTATAAGCATACATTAAACACCTAATATGTCCCAGGCACTGGGAATACGGTAACCAAAAAAATTAGAACAGTCTCTGCTCTCAAAGAGCTTACATTTTCAACTAGTTTGGGTCAGAAATGATCAGGTTTGTTCAGTATTGGGTGGTGGGTATTGGGGAGTTAATAGGTATTTCTCGGAGTGAGGTATAAAGGAAAATAACAGGAACTCTATTATTATGGGGTAAGCAAACTGTTCATCTCACCTCCCAACCAAGTGGCAGAAGCCTGTAGACTGACATTTTAAAACTAAGCCAGGTAAAGTTCTTGAAAACAGAGGAAATAGGAAAAGCACTTGAAAGTAGAGGAAATAGGAAAAAAAATGGTTGCTTCAGAAAAGCAATAGTATGGAATTTTAAGAGTATCTTTTCACTTTCTAAGGATGGTGAACAGTGACTCCTAACCCTGCCTGTTCCACTCAAAACTCCCAAATAAATCAAAGCAAAGCCCAACATTGTATACCAAGGGCTTGTACTTATTAGAACTATAATGGTTATCTAATGAATACCGATGCTGCAGAGAAATTATCATCCTCATTTCCTGGCTAGGATAATGATTAGGAGAAGATGTGGCTAGGGTCACTGCTAGAAGGCACTGTATCTGTACTGCTTTGAACAGGTGGTCCCATGCTGCCTTTTCAGGCAGGCTGTAATTTGACCTGTAAATTGACAGGCTATAAATTTAACAAGAGACAGGACCTTATATTTTTTATTTCAAGTGAAAAAAAAATCCTTTAAGCATTTCTGAGATAAGCCATACTACAAGTGTGATTTTAACTAGAAAGGTCTCAATAGTGCTTTTCCTCTCTAACAACTCCCCCTCCCCAATATAGAAAAAAAAATTCTTCATTTAAATTAAATTCTGTTGGGCAGGTATAGAATTTATTGACTAGGAGAGGCAATTTGCAGAAAAAGAGGTAACCTAAACCTAAATAATGAGCCTTTACAAAGATAACTTTTCTAAGCATCTTGTTTCAGGCTGGGAATTAAATTACACCGGGAATTACTTAATTCCCAATGTAGTTTTCTCAATAGTTCAACTACGCACTCTTTTCATATTTATTTTACGCAGAAATACTCTTACTGATCTTTTTATCTTTCAGAAACATTTTTTGGAATTACTTTTCTTCTGTAAATATAAAAAAAAACCTAGATAAATATTTCAGTTTTCTTTTTTTTCAAAGGTACCAAGGAAGAAAACCTGTATTCTCTGGTTCTTAATGGACATTTTATTTAAAACTGGACTCGATGTCGAAAAGGAAGAAGTAGAAAGTCATGCAAGTCCACCTCAAACGGTGTTCAAATGACATCTGGGCACCTACAAACATAGCCTACAGGTTAATTCCCATTGTAGTTTTCTCAATGCATGGGCATGTCCCAAAACTATTTCAGAAGAAGATGAGGGATTTGGGATGCGGGAGGATGAGGGACTGGGATGCGGGAGGGAGAGAGAAAGAAAGTGAGAGAGAGAAAATTAAAGTTGAAGAATTCTTGCTTCAATTCATGTAAACATGAATTTTTGCAAACTGAAGTAATAAACTTTACTGTTATTACAATAAATGAAAACATCTGATAGTTTTGAAATGAAATGATAGTTTGGAGAAATGTGCTTTTTTATTTCAAATAGTAAAGACTGAGTACTTGGAGAGAAGATTTCTAACACATTCAAGCCAAGTGAAGCATATTTTTATAACTTGGGTGGTTTGGCATTTTCATCTACATAAATACACTTGCATTTTAAAGACTGGGATGAGGATTCTGCTCTGCCCAGGCACACATCAGGAGGCAGACCTATGAAGGCAGTTGTCTAACACACCCACGTGTTGATCAACAGTAGGCTGAATGAGTTGCCACTCCCTACCTCATTAATCCCCATAGAAACCAGAAACACAGTGATCATAAGTGGCTCAGTTACCAGAGCTCTCAATGTATGAACTGATCTGTTCTTCTCACTTAGATGTGTATGGAGAAGAGGATTCCTATGAAAATGTTCTCTGCCTTCACCTTAGGAAAAACAAACTAAAACAAAACTCACCTTCTGTCATAACTGGCTCCGTAGGGAAACTGCTGTCGCTGGCCCATTGCCATGTTGGACATTGCTCCTGTTGGGGCTTGGTTATACATGTCCTGCATCCCACTATTAGGCATCTGTCCTGGTGTCATGAAGGGTTCATTACTTCCAGACACTGAAACATTTTAAAGAAGGAATAATCACTTAAGGAAGGACAGAGAACCAAGCACTGATACAAAACTTTCAAGGTAAACTTCTACTATCTTTAATCCATTATTTTACAGGAAATAATGGCCAGAACCCTACCAGATGAACCATCCTAACAATGGTTACTGATAATCTAGTGCCAAAATAAAGCAATAATCTTGAGAAAGCAGAATAGGGAATTTGGGTTCCATTAAATTTCAAGTTCAAAATGAGTTTTGCGGACTTGGGTATTTAAAGTGTGGAGAGTTCATTTTGTCAGCAGAATCATTCCTTCTCCTATCCTACCCAGGTAGCTAGATACCAAACTATAGGAATCCCTCTGAACTCGAGGCCAGATATCTTAAGGGCTTTGTTAGCTAGTTTCTAAAGTTCCTCGCTGCTTCCAAACTCCCCCCCCCCCCCCCCCCCCCCCCCCCCCCCCCGCCCTCTTGGTTCAAGTGGTGGACGAAGAGATAGGCCAGCTGTAGGAAGGACCTGGCTCCTCACTTTGTTGGTCATCTACATTCCCTTACCCTCTTCCCTAAAATCTGACAATGTGGCAAGGAGTACTGTTTATGGATGCAGATCTTTAGGCCTGAGTACTTGGGTACATGGAGAACCCCAAATGCAAGTACTTCTGAGGCCTGGTTTCAAGACACACAAGTAGCACCCAGTATGGAGATTACCAGCCATACTCAACACCAGAGTTTTTGAGTTTGCAGACTACTGCAAACACCATATACAAATTTCCTGACCTATGAAATATAATGGAAAATGAGAGGTACACCCATAGCCATATTTGCTGTTGTCAACGCACCCTTCTGAAACTCAGTCCTGAGGGAATTAACAAGTAGCACATGCCATTTCAAAATTTAGTATATTCTAAACTAGTGTTTTCACTGAAAGAAGACTGTAGGCTGAGAATCTATTTTTTAAACAGAGAACAGACGGGTATGTAGGTAAGTATGATTTCTGTCACGAGGGTAATTTATTAAAAAGAGAAACCCTTAAAAAATATTCTTCCTAACCTACTAGATTTATCCAGGTACTGACCTTTATGGAATCAGGGTAAAGAAAATAGCTACAAAATTAGAGTAATTCCAATTAATGAAAGAAGAAACAATTGTATTTATAACAGAGAATAGAGTTCCAATTAGGTCAGATATGCAAATTAGCATAGGCCTAGGACCTGAAGGAAATTAGGCCAGACCCAGAAGAAACTAGCCTGTAGGCAATTAAGAATTTTAATAAAAATTTTAATTGACCCACAGTATTAATATTGAGCTTTTTTAGTCTATTGATGGTTATTGTGTCAGAAGTATGGGAAGGCCTGATGAAAATTTTCTAAGTTGGTAACAAAAAAAAAAAAAAAATTGGAAGTGTAGTAAGTCTGAATAATGTATATGATAGAATTAAGCATATTATAATAGTATTTTTCATTATAATATCATATCTCTATAATGTTTTAAGATTTATGAAGTGCTTTCCTATAATAACTCTATTAAATGGTTAATGCTAGTATTATCCCCATTTGACAGCTAGAAACTGATGATGTTAACTGTTTAGCTTCATATAGGTACATTATGCTGCTTCAAGTTAAGTCAATTAGCATTTATTAAGTGTCTCCTATGTGTCAGGTAACCTATGTTAAGCACTGGGAATACAAAGAAAGGCAAACCCCCCCCCCCAAAACCCTATTCTCCAGGATCTCATGGTCTAATGGGGGTGGGGAGACAATATGCACACAACTCTAAACAGGATACATACAGAATATGGGGAGAGATGTAAGATGTTTAAAAACTGGAGCAAGTAGAAGGGGCCAGGACGTGAAAGGCTTTAAAAGCCAAACAGAGGATTTTATAATTGATCCTGGAGTTACCATTGGAGTTTATTGAAAGAGTTTGAGGCAGGATGGAGGTGGGGGTAGAGTGTTGGGGGTGACCTGGTCAGAGCTTTGCTTTAAGATCAATTTGACAGCTGAATGGAGAGAGACTTGAGGCAGGAAGACTCACTAAGCAAGGCTACTACATTAGTCCAGGTGTGAAGTGATGAGGGCACGGAGCAGGGTGGTGGCAGTGTCAGGCAGAAGGGGGTGGATATGAGGGGGTCGACAGGATGGAGGAGAACCAAGGAGAACAGGGTCACAAAAACCTAGCGAGGACATCGTATCAAGGAGAAGAGAGTGATTGACAGTATCAAAGGATATACAGAAGAGGAGAAGGATGTAACTGAGAAAAGGCCTCTGTATTAAACTCCATATAAACAAACTATATACTCTATCAAGTCAGTTTATTTCTCGGGGATCGTTTGTTCATCTCTAAAATGGCGGCCGGGGGTGGGGGGATGTTGGAGTAGTCGGACTCTGAAATTCCTTCTGCCTCTAGACCTGTTAACCTATGAAAATATTTACATATTTATTATCTCACTAAAATCTGATGGTAGGGTAGGCATTATCAACATCATGTTATAGATGGATGAAAACTGAGGTAGAGTGGTTAAGAAACTTGTCTGAGGATACACAGCTAGAGTCAGGAAATCAACACTAAGGACGCAGGGCTCCTAATTTCAGGATCAGGCTTTTTGTATGACAACCTACTGCCTTATTTTTTGCAAGTAAGACAATACAAAAGACTCCATGACTTTTGGTGATAACTGTTTTCACCGAAGCTCAGCAAATTCACTGGTGTACTGGTGTAATAAAATCAGACACAGGGGGGAAGATAGTTTCCATTTCATTTCGGTCAGGGATGCGGTCACGACCCAGCACCTAAATTTCCATTTTTTGGGGGGGGAAGGAGAATGTTATTTTAACTTGGTCCCAATTATTTAAATGCTATAATTTATAGGGAGACAAAAAAAAAAAAAACAGAAAAAAATTAGAGGAAAAGGGTTCATTTAAGTCACTGTGTCACTTAGTTGATGATGGCAACACATTACATACTTAATTCTATATAGTTTTCTCTAGATAGGTTACAGTGTAGGACTGAAAATTTTCATGACTTAAAACCTTGTTAGTAAGGATTTTTCTCTCTAAATAACAAAAAGTGTAGGCTTTGTGAAATAAAAGGAATATTAATAGCCTGTCTGGTCCAGCATAGGTAGATAATTACTTTAGTTTACAATAAACTCCAAACATAGACTCCCAAATGTTGCCTACCTACACTTAGCTACTTCTCTTTCCAAAGTCACAGAATTACAGAATTTAGAGTTGGAATTAGAGTTGGGAGAGACCCCAGGAGCATCTAGCTCTAGTCTAACCTATACCCAAAAGGAGTTTCCACCATCCATTAATTAACAACCATTTATTAAGCACTCACTAGGTGTTACACACTGTGCCAAATGTGAAGACAGAAAGAAAACTGACCCTGGCCTCAAGGTGCTTACAATCTATCTGGGGAGGCCTTCAAGACACTTATGCTGTATTCAAAATATATACAAATACATGGCAATCTGGGGCCTGAGGGACAGAAAAAGGCGGAAGGAATCAGGAAAGGCCCTATGTAGATAGTGGTGGTTGAGCTTAGTTTTGAAAGAAATAGGGATTCTGAGAGGCAGAGGTGAGGAGGGAATCCCATTTCAGGCATGGGGGAAGGCTTGCACCAAGGCATGGTGACAGAAGGTGGCACTTATGAGGAGGCCTAAGAACGTTAATGTGGTTGGACCACAGAATACATGAACTGGAATATGTTATTAGGCTGGAAAGGCATTTTGGAGGCAGAACGTGAAAGTGTTTTTTAAACGCCAAACAGAGGAATCTGTATTTAATCCTCAAGGTAATGGGGAGCTACGGGAATTTATAAAAAGAAATACAACTTTATTTTCACTTTATACAAGAGAGCAGAAGATATATCCCTGTGAAGATGTGATTGTAATTCTGGAAAATCAAATCCAACATTCCTACTGATTTACATTTTGATTTCAGAGATGCTTGATCTTCATTTCTGATTGGTTAGGTAGTGACACCTAAGACTTTAGTACTATGTCAACTTGATATGAAGCAATTCATGATCTGTAAAGGAATATTTAAATGCACTAGGGAAGATCTGATTTAAAGAAGCATGGAAAATGCATTTGAAAAACTAATATCTACTCACTAATTTTTCTGCTTTAAAAAAAAAAAAAAAGGTTTAGATTTTTTAAAAAGCAGGTCATACCTACAGGTAGAAGAGGGCCACAGAAAATGATGATTGAGCTTCTTTTGGAAACATCTTTCTTAGATAGAAGCTAGAAAGGTACAGTGACCTAGATGGCCATGCCTTCTCTAGTGCTTACTATACAGTGGAAATTGATGAATAAACAGTATGTGTTTGTGTATATGTATGTGATAAAAACATATATCATATAAATATTTTATATATGTTTCTGTTGCTCAGTCAATTTCAGTCATGTCCAACTCTCCATGACTCCATTTTAGGGTTTTCTTGGCAAAGATACTGAAGTGTTTTACCATTTCCTTCCCCAGCTCATTTTACAGATGAGGAAACTGAGGCAAACAGGATTAAATGACTTGTCCAGGGTCACACATCTAGTAAGTGTCTGAGGTTGGATCTGAACTCAGGAAGAAGAGTCTCCTTCATTCCAAGCTCAGTGTTCTATCCACTGGGCTACCTAGCTGCCCTATGTGATTAAAAATATACATTATATAAATGTTTTATCTATCCATCTATCCGTGTGTGTATAAAACATCTTATATGTACATGTAACATTTAGGTATTTATTATATCAATATATTTTTATAATTTAACTACAATACAGATGTGTCTATAAAACACTGTGTGTGTGTAAAACACCAGTATATTTCCTTTTGAGATACCTGGTGATAGTGTTTGACAAGAAGATAAAGGACATGACCACAACAATTCAGGTTACATTAAGTATATACCTTTTCTCATTCCACCAAAGGGATCCTTGTTAGGCTCATAGGGCATCCTTCCCATCATGTCTGGAATGTTCATGCCCTGCTGGTATGGTGCATTTGGTGTCATGGAGTTCCGTTTGGGGAATGAGGAATCACTCACATCCGAGAAGGGGTCATGCACGCTGACTGCACTGTTCCTAGACAGAGGGAGGAAATGAAAGTTCAATGACTTGGTAGGAATTACCAACACAAAGCAATGCAACGAACCAGTATACAATGACCTTTGTTTTTAGGTATAGAAAAAAAAAATCCTTCAAAATAGCCTATAGAAATGACTACCATGCAAACTGTTAATTTCTTTCTCTATGGAGGATGCTCCAGGAAAGTTAAGTAATGAGCTATGAACAGCTTCATTATAGACAGCAGTCCAGTAAGGGAAATGACAGAGAGCATTTTGTGCGTCTTAACATACCTGCCACCTGGCATTGGTGTCATCTGTCCATGAGGTGTAGAGGCTGGTGTGGGAGGCTTCAGATCACCTGGAACTTCTGCCATAGAGTTACTACCAGTTGACTGGGGGGTCTGTGGACCTTGTAAGGATCCTGAATTAGCTGACGGTGGCACCAAGATGAAAGGAAAAAAAAAAAGGCGAGAAATTATCCATTGTGACAGAAACCCACAAAAACAAGCAATAAAATGAGTTCATAAGAAGCCTAATGACATTTCAGTACATTTTCAACCTCTAGGATTTGCCATCATTAAAAGCTTAGCCATTTCCCCGTTGAATGTTATATGAAGAAGTAATAGATGCTATTTTAATCTCCAAACAATGAAATGATAACTGGAATGAGGGGGTCTGACTTTGAACTTTTTCCTATTTCCTACAAACTCCCTACAGACTGAAACAAGTGGAAACATGACAGGCCACTAAGTTAAACATCATACATCAATGTGGTTCCATTTAACATGGAGATCCATATTTTACTTTTGGGGAAAATGACTTCAAGGAACTCAGGGTAAGACCATATTGTCAGTCAATGAGAGTTAGGAGCTAAAATGGAAATTGTTATTTTTACTCAGAAATCTTCAGCAGAATTACACATTTATCTCTACTGCACTTAGGACAAAATCTTTTGAGAGGTGTGTGTGTGTGTGTGTGTGTTTGTGTGTGTGTGTGTGTGTGTGAAAAGAAGGGGCCACTAAAGTTTATTCAGTTCCTTCACAGCTGGGGGGAAAAAAAAGATGAGGTGGGAAGATTCCAGCCAATGAATAGAGAAAAGTTTAGTGACTCATTTTCTGTTGTATTTACTATTAAGGGATGACTACTGCAGAGGTATAAATCAATGTTGGGAACAAACACAGAAATATGAAAATGGGGGGGAAAAGCCATTGGTAATGAAAGATGGGGGAACCCTTCATAAATGTGAAGGAATAGGAGCAGAAATACCTTCACCCTTCTAAGACATGGCAGAGAAGAAATCTGCAATTGAAATCATTAGGAGCAAATGGCATCCACAACTCCTTGGAAAGATGGCTTACAAAAGCTGTGTGATTTCAGAATGACCCTTATTTACAACTGTTCAAATTTACAGCTAATAAAAAAAGGGAAAAATTCTTCCTCTTTGCCAGTGTTTTTTTCTCTCCCTCTACGGTCTCTTTTCCCCTTTCAGGAAAGAAAAAAAAAATGAATTCAACCTCTTGAAACTCCATTAATAGAGAAGGCTGGCAGGCTCTCTAGGATATCCCTACCTTTTGCCAGAAGCTACAAATGTATACTCTAAAGTAAACAATGGAAAGGTTATTGAAGGTTAAGTACATTCACATACTTCAGACTGAACAGCCAGACTTCACGCTGGGAAGATAATTTACACAGCATGAACCCAGTGCCCTAGTTCTGACTGGGGTTGGGGAAAGGGGGATGGGGAAAGGGAAGGAGAGCCTGGGATGTCACAGGTCTACAGTGAATGGAGGTCAACCAGAGGCCAGCTTTGTTTATAACCCAGACCCTTTTCTCATTTATCTTCCACTGAGGATTCCCTAGCTGGATCCATGACAGGTTTTGTGACATCACCTGTCAGCTAATAATAGAAATTCAGTCAGCCACCTGCCAGCAAAGATGGATGGGTTTTTGGTTACAGACTTACTAATTGAATGAGTGGCTTCTTTACCCCATCCCTGGCTCCTTCTCCCCAAGCCTGGCTTCACTGCTACCAAGGCAACCTTAGGAGCTAGTCCTTGGCGCTGTTCGTTACAACTTTAGCAAAAACTTTTATATGTTTATTATAATGAGATCCCCATTGGCATCATAAAGACACTACCATATGCCCCTAAAGCCCTTCTTAGGCTTCGTTATCCTTGTCAACTAATTCTACTTATTTGAAAGCAGTAAGCTGAGTCTCACAGTATGAAAAAAACCACCCAGACATTCAGCAGTGGCTACATTGATGCCTTTGGCTTCTGATGTCTGAAAAGATTGGGTCTTTACGGATTTCCAGTGACCAGCAGAATTCAGTTAGAGATCAGTGTAACACACTTCAACTTAAACACAGAAGAAGGTTAGAATATACTTAGAACAGAGTTGGCTGGTTTCTGCATATGTTCAGACGTGACCATTAATTCTTTGCCTAGAATAATGCTTTTTAATTTTTTATTTATTTTTATTTAATGATATTTTAGCTTCATTTGCAACAAATGCTGTACATGTGATAACTATGCATGAGTACATGGGAAAAACTCATGGCTCTCACTCGAAATGAACGAGGGTAAAATGAGCTATACAATGGCTCTAGCATTGGGGAAAAAAACATCACAGAACTTAGGTTGAGACAAGTCCAAAAGGTGGCTAGACAGCACACATTTTACTTTAGCTGAAAATTGACTTCTTTAAGTCATTCTAACATGTGAGATTCTGACCAAGTAAATGTGTTCAGAACACAACTCAATTCCCAGAATGGCAATTAGTTCATTAGTCGACTGACCAATAAATTCCTGAGCAAAGAAAGAAAACTTCGAGGCCTGGGTTCTAGTCCTAGGCTCACCCATCAGCTCGCTGTGCAGTCCCTTGCATAAAGGACTTTCTACCTCTCAGGGGTCCTTGGTTTCTTCCTCCCTAGCATTAGAAGGTTGGATTAGATGAGGACCCAGGTGTCTCATCCTGGGTTAAAATTTCATGACATAAAAATGGCCAGGAGCATCTGTTTATTAAACACTATTACCTAAAACATGTTTCTTGTCTGGGGAAAAAAAAATCATATAAATGAAAGAAGCCAATGGATTTGCTAGCGACACCACCATCATCTAGGGACGACATTCCTCTTTGTTCTGTCAAGCAGTGTCTTGAAAGCAGCACAATTCCCGGCTCAATCCATTTAGCCTGCTTGTGCATTATGTAAGGCGCTTTTTCCTCATGTGTATCGACTTAATGGTTAAGACCAGGAACCTTTATGTCTACTTCCTGTTCCAGAGGGCTTCAGCTCCATTTAGACAACTAAAAGGGATGGATTATCTGAAGTACACCTGCAATCCTAGCTCTTTTGTGGCGTTAAAACGATAATGTTGCCATAAACTGCAGTTTAAAAAAAAAAAGGCAAAGAGAAAGGGCTGACTGTTAAGGGAACCGGCCCTATACTTTCTGAAGCATCTATACCTCAGCGGGATTTCTTGTACTAAAGCTGATGCACACTGGGAAAGCCATTCTCCATACACAAGTGCAGACCATTCAGTGACACAAGTTCTTTCCTGGCAAATAAAACAAACCTTTAGATCTTTGCAGACATCCCCACTTTGGTCCCTATGTCCTGCTGGGTTTTTATTTTGGAAAAAATAGTTTCAGGGCTGTTCATAGGCAGCTTGTTTTAACTCTGTGAACTGAATGTAATGTTGTGGAAAATTTTAAATTAGATTTTGTAGTTTTTAAGGTGTTAGATGATGAATAAAGACTCAAGAGATTCTTAGGGTCGAGTCATAAATATCAAGGGATTCTTACTCCGAATCAAGCATGGCTCTCAAGATCTTCTGGTGGTCCCACTCGAGCTATTACTTTAGTTGTCAAAATGGCAGCCAGAATTATTTGTTTAAAAATAATTAATTGCCTTTTCACCAGGTGATTACTTTTTGCTCTTTTTAAAAAAAATTAATGTTTAAAATAATGCTCAAAAGTTGCAGTGCATGAGAAGAGATATTGGAAAAATATTTCAGACAGTGGGTTGTGACTTCAAAAATGAACAGTCTAAAACCAAATAGAACCCTTTGATAGTAAGAATTGTTTAGAACTGGCCAGGGAGGTGGAACAGGACAAAATTTAGGAGTGACTACCCCCTTTGTACCTGGCACCAATGCAATTTTTTTTTTTTGGGTGAGGCAATCAGGGTTAAGTGACTTGCTCAGGGTCACACAGCTTGTAAGTGTCAAGTGTCTGAGGTGAGATTTGAACTCAGGTCCTCCTGTAATGTAATTCTTAATGGCCAGAAAGTAGTCATGAAAAATGTTAAGACATTTTGTCTGAGACAGTTAAAAAACCTTCTATTAAAGTCGTATTAGATTGGTTGCCAGCTTCTTGCTTTAATTTAATTGATGTAGGCAAAATAAATGGTAAGATCATTGGTTTGATGCAAAGTGGTTTGTTTAAAGCTAAGATGAACCCCCCCCCCAAAAAAAACCCCAAACACTTAATGTCTTGGTTTACTTTTTTTAAAAAACGTGCCTCTTTTAAGGAGGATGTTTTAAGGAAATCCTCTTAATGCTATGCTCCAACTAAAAGATGCTTTCTTATCCAATATCATTTGTCAAAACATGGGACAATAACAGACAACAGAACACAAAGTACTAAGAAAAAGATGGAACTACCTAAAAGAGAAGAGATACCACCACCACTACACTACTACTACTACAGGCTACAAGTGTGTGATTGTCAACTTGTATTATTGTAGTGCCCCTTTTCTAAGCATCTCAAATGACTTCACTTTGATCACAGGTAATAAACTGATGAAATCTTTTATTAACTTAAAAGATAGGTATAATTACCCTTATTTTGCAAATGAGAAAACAGACCCAAGTCAGATCTATGGCAGGGTTAGGAATGATACTCAGAATGTCTAAGACCTAGGTCAAACACTGTGCTACTCAAAAACAAAACCAACAAAACCACAAGAACGATAAAATAGCCTTATGGCATTTCACCAGGGTAGTATACTAAATTCCTTAACATTGCTTCTTTCCTATGTTTTAAAAAATGAAATGTTGCACTGATGGATTTGGAACCATCAGGCTAGGTCCACTTTTTTCAATTTGCCACTAGTCTCCTGCCAAGGAAGACAATGAAAGTGACTTATTTCATAGCTCAGCAGACTTTTTAAGCCATCACAAGGCTGTGGCTTAATTCCCCAGATACTGGAATTCTACAGGTCTTTCCAAAGATAGACAGATGATCCAAAAGAGAAAAGTATTAAAAGCAGGTTAATGAGACCTTGAAGTTAGCAAAATGAGAATCAAGACGCAATCACTTATTTTCTAGAGAAATTTTAAGGGAATACTCAAAAAAATGTGGGAAGGGAGTGAAGGAGTAAGTAAGAGTAAGGAGTAAGAGTTTATTAACCTATTACCACAGAGTCTATTAATCTATTACTCCAGAGCCTGTGGCATCAAACTGTGAACTACTCCCAGATTACAAATTCTTAGGCTCTCTTCACACCACCGGTATCAAAATCAAATAGAAAAGGAGGTGGGGAGGTACTAAACCCCTATATAAGGATCCCTGAGGATAGTATACTGATTGAGAAAACCATCTCTTAACATTATCCATGTTCCACTCTATTTTTATTTATGTTGTTAAATATTTTTCAATTACATTTTAATTTGGTTGGGCCTCACCAGGAATGGTGGGCATTCTAGGCATTTGCTTGACTTCTCTGCTCCATATCATTTCCTCAGGATTTAGATTAAACAGAAAATAAAATAAACTAAAACTACCAAAAAAAATCTCATATTCTAAAATCGAAGAACACAACCTCTAGATCACAACCGATATAATGTGGGAAAATGTACTCATTTCACTTTTTCATCTAGTTTATTGTCATACACACTTGCCAAAAGTAAAGACTTTGTCTTTTGGGAGTATGGCATCTAACACATTCTGGGTGCTCCATTGTGATTCAGTGGTAATCAACCATCCTTGTTTTAATCTTTATTGCTATACAAATGACTGTAGTTCTACTACTTACCAGGAGATGGCGGCTGAATCTTAGCTTGTTTCTTAGTATCTCCAGTGCTGAAGACTTCGGGAGGGGGCTCCTCCCCTCTTTCAATCTTGCACTCAAAGGCAAACAGGTACTGAATATACTGCTTTTTCAGGGAGCTGGCTGCGCTGCTAGAAGTGCCCACATTCAGGTTGGTGGCCAGCTCGCGCCACTTTTTGTTTTTATTAACCTAGGCAAAATAAATGGCAAGATCATTGGTTTGTAGCAAAGTGGCTTGTTTAAAACCAGGAGACCAAAAAAAAGAAAAAAAGAAAGAAAGAAAGAAAGAAAAAAAGGCACTTAACGTCTTGGTTTACTTTTTTTTTTTATTTGCCTCTTTTAACTAATGCTCATTACTCCCACTCAGTAGTGCATAGACAGCATTTACAGTTATAAAACCATTAAGGAACCTGCTGATAGCTACATAAAAAGCTTTGCTTGTTGAGTCTTCTGCCTGGTGCTTCTTCTAATGCTTTGCACTCATCCAAGGCTTGCGCTGCTCCTAGCGAGCAATTTATCTCTGAACAAATGTATGCTCTCACACCCCCGCCCTCTTCTAATTAAAAAAAAAAAGTTCTAAAAACTAATTTAAAAAAGCAATAACACTAGCACTATTCTGCAATTTAAGCGTTTGAGCATTGATATGAAAAAACAGTTTTTCCTCCCAAATAGCCAAGAGCTGCCAGAAGGATGAGCCTGTAATTCCTGGCTCATGTCCTGCCACTTGAGGCTTTCTTGGGGGATTGATCAATGCCTTACTGAAGACAAGATACACCAGGAATTGGGCCCCTTTAGTAAATAACTGTAACTTTAAGACACAGTGACATACCATTTAATGCACTGAGTTGGGCCCTATTAGAACTGTCAGCTTAAGTGTGGTTGGTGGGTACAATTTATGCTTCTGGAGGGAATTGCTACTATACCCCCCCCCCCAATCATGAGGAACCAAGAAATGGTGGGCTTCTTTTAAATTTAGGCCAAAGAGGAATATAATTGCAAGGAAAATCATGATTAAAAAAAGTTTAGGTAATGTTTTAACCTTTTAGGTGCCTCTAGGGAGCAGAGTTGTGAAAGGTTATTCAAATGAATAAATAAAACATGAGGATTTGCAAACAACTTGGAGAATATTTGCCCTTTTGATATACCTGTTATACCCAATAGCATTTGAAGGGTTAAGGAAACAGTTTCTCATAAAATACTAAATTTTAGGATGCAAACCTTGTCACAAAGCTCTTTATATCCATTTACTTAGCTCTAAGTGGTGCATAATGAACAAACTGCATAATGCTCACAGAAATGCTCAATGTCTAAATGCCCAGTATTTTGGCATTTAAACCAAGGCTACAAACAGCAGGCCTGTGGATTGCCTCAGAAATGGTAAACAGAACGCTGCTTGGGACACCCTGAAATGCAAAGCTGTGAACTGATAAATATGCAGCACCTGCTCCCAACCATATCCGATGGCCCACTAGGTAGGGATCATGCCAGGAGGAGGGCAGTGCCAGCCCAGTTCTCCACCACTGTGCCATCCAGCTACATTCAAATAAGCCTCATTAGCTAAGCCAGCAAGGACTCCCCTTTGTAGGTTTAAGTTGGTTATACACACTGTTGAAAGAGCTTGGGTGAGGTGTTTCAACAATTTCTACATTTATTTATGGGCAAAGTCTATTATTTCTCTAGTCTATAGGTATACTTTAGAAGTCTCAAAAGAATGTAGCTGAAGAATTGGGGTGGGGAAATGGAGAAGGGAAAGGGGGTTCCTGAGAGGGCTTTGATATTTTTTTTAAGCTTCCATGACTAAAATGCTACTCTTCATTCCACTTAAACCTAAATGGTAATGATCTGAAGATTTTTAAAACTTCAAATTTTATATTCCTCAATTCAAATACTGATTCCAGGAATTATTTTGAAAACAACCACAAGAAGGGTTTAAAATAGTCATAAAAATGAACAACACAAAAAAATCAGAAAGAAATCTCAGAATCCTAACCTTCATATGTTTATTTTCCTTACCTTGACTTCTACTGAAATCTACTCATGAACATTTTTTTTTTTTGGCCTTTGATGGCCCAATAATCACAGGCTTTACCTAGAGTCTTTATGTAATAGTACCTCAGCGTTCGCTTTCTCTCTCTGAAAAAAAAAAAACCAGTTTCTTCTATTTTTCTGTTTCTATCAATAGTACAAATCATATTCCCTGTCACCCAAGGCTAGAAACCAGGTGTTAGCTTTGATTGATGCCCCTTATTTATGCCCTACATCTAGCAGTGACCAAGTCTTACCAATTAATTCTTCCTTCAAGATGCATTTTGCATACATCTATTCCTCTTCATTTGCCTAGATTACTGTAATACTTGGAGTCCCCCATGTATGACCTCGGGCTCCCTTCAATCTATCCATTATAGTGTGCCAGACTGATCACTCTACTGATTTACAAACAAACAAAAAAAGGGTAGCTAGGTAATGTAGTGGATAGAATCCTTGGAGTCAGGAAGACTCCTCTACCTGAGTTCAAATCTGGTCTCAGACACTTACTAGCTCTGGGACTCTGGACAAGTCAATTTTCTCATTTGTAAAATGAGCCAGAGAAGGAAATGGCAAATCACTTCAGTATCTTTGCCAGAAAACCCCAAATGGGGTCACAAAGAATCAGACATGACTGAAATGACTGAACAACAACTGATTAAAAATCTTCAGTGATTCTCCATTTTCCATCTTATCAAATCTTAACTCCTTTGCCTGCCACAAGCAACTGAATAAGATCTAGCTTGGCCCGTTTTCTCAATGGACTTTTCAAACATTCCTCTACAGACAGGCTGGTCTCCACACTGTCCCACAAAATTACCATGTTCATTTCTCTTTACTCAGGCCACCGTCCTCATTGTTTCATAAGAATGTTACCTTCATTCTCATTTGCACGTCTTTGCAAATTAGCTATATATTGCATACACAGGGTATCCCAAAACTCTTCAGGGCAGTTTAAAGCTTACCATTTGCACTAAGACTTTTGGGATTTTTTTTTTTTAACACAGGTGAACAATGAAGCAGATGGAAAATCACAGAATCTCAGAATTAGAAAGAGGATGAGAAGACCATCTAGTCTAGTTCAGTCTATATCTGTACAGGAGGCCCCTCTATAATGAGGTTAAAAAGTGGTTGTCTGGACTTTACTTGAAAAGTTCTAGTTTTGGAGAAACCCACTATCTTGCTAGTAACTGATGGGTGGCTGGCTCTAATTGCTAGAAAGTTTTCTGTCTTATTATAGCTTCTACCCAATGGCCCTAGTTTTGCTCTCTGGACCTAAGAAGAAAAAGTCTTAATTAACATTTGACATATGATGACCTAGGCTAAGTATTTCAAGTTGTTTCCAATGGTTCTCAGGTGGCATGGTGTCTCTCCTTTGGGCCTGCATGCAAAACTAACCCCAGTACTCTAAATGTAGCCTGACACCTCTTTCTTTTGATACCACGCCTCTTAACAGAACCTAAAATGGCATCAGCTTTGTTGGCATTGTGAATTCATAGTGAAATCTGCAAAGAAACCCAGATCATTTAGAAACAAAATCTCTAGCCCACCCTTAGACTTGTGAAGTTGAATTGTTTTAATTCAAGTGAAAGACTACATAGTTAAATGTTATTTTATTAACATGGAGCCATCTTTCGAGCCTGCTGAAATTTTTGGATCCTGTCATCTGACATATTAGCCACCCATCTCTTCCAGCTTTGTCACCTGATTTGATCAGTGTGCCCCTGAAGCTTCCATCCAAGTCATTCTTTGGATAAAATAACAGGGTACACAAAATCAGAGAGCGTAAACCTCCCTGCCCCCAAGGCACTATCCAAATCAGGACCTAGTCTCTCCTTACCTGTGCCAAGCCTCCAATCTCTTTGACGCAGACATAGAGTCTGAACAGGTCCAGAGGCTTTTTGCCCACTGCTGGCAGACTGGCCACAGGTGAGCCTCGCTCCTCCATGAAGGTCAGGTATCTGTCCACCCACAGCCTGCGCTCCGGCTCATTTCCCAGCTCGTACACTCTTGTAATCTTCTCCCCAGTGGTTGTAGAAGAGCTTGATTTCTAAAGCACAAAGAGTGCATTTGGAGGTGGGGTGAGGGCAGGAGGAGGGAAAAGGGGAGAGTAAGACAAAAGTAAGGAACTCACAACACGTATAAGAAGAAGAAGATATAAAACAGACTACTGCTATCACACAACAGTTAGGAATGAAGGCTACTAGTTCAGGCACAAAAAACATTCTCTTAATTAAGAATTTATTTGACTTTAAAGGGCCCAAACTCCCCTTTTTACAAAATAAACAATTTTATCTCATTAATAGAAAAGCGTTGAATCCCAGAAGGCAAGTTTTTGATAATGCCTCATGTCATTTTTTGAATAAATGGGGAAAAAACCAACATTTACTATCTATGATCTCAAATTATGGTTTACTCCAAATAAAACAAATTTCTGGGCTCCCTTCCTTCTTCCCCTCAACCAAAACAGCATCACTTCACTCAATGGCCTGTTATGATAGGTTATCCCAACTTCTCTAACACACTTAATGCTAGGATCTTCTCTCTGCTGATTATCTACAATTTATCTGTATATATTTTGTCGGTACATAGTTGTTTTTATGTTGTCTTCTCCCATTAGTGTGAGCTCCCCATGGCAAGAACTGTCTTTTACCTTTCTTTGTATTCCCAGAGCCTGGCACATAGGTTTTTTTTTTTTTCTTTTTGGTGAGGCAAAATGACTTGCCCAGGTTCACACATCTAATAAGTGTCAAGTGTCTGAGGCCGAATTTGAATTCAGGTCCTCCTGACTCCAAGGCCAGAGCTTTATCCACTGCGCCACCTAGCTGACCCTCCATAGTAGGTCCTTCATAAATGTTTATTGGTGACCATTGTTGAGATTAGAGTGGCTAAACTCAGGTGTGTGAGGATATGTGTGTGTTCCTTTGTACCAGTATGGGGACGATAAAGCTAATAATGTAGTTTGCAGTGAAAAACAAGTGTAGGGAACAAAACTACAGATATAACTGGGGGCTTCAGAGTCTCAGAGTAGGAATTCTCTGTAGAGGCAAGCTTGAAATTTAGTTGGGTAATGTGGCATAGTGAAAGACTATTGGTTTTGAGAACCAGAAGACCTGAGTTGGAGTCTCAGTTCTTACTGGCTATGTGACCCTGGTCACTTAAATCTTTCTTTCCCCTCTATGGAAGGAAATAATGCTTGCACCACCTACCTTACAGGTTTGTTATGAGGAAAATACTTTGTAAGCCTCAAGATCTTTATAAATGTGCATTGTTATTGTTACAATTTTGCTAATCAATTTCTCTGTTTTAGTATAAAAATTTGTTTCCCCCTAAAAATACCATGTTTTATCAATTGTACATCTAGCAGTACAAGCTGGAATGAAGATTTGGCGCTTCCATTATTACAACAGTAATGCATATCCACTTTGTTCAAATATCTAACTTACACCATGGGTACTTGGTATTCTATGCTATCCAATTGGGAGACTAAAATGTCAGATGTGCATTTTGGGCCAATCTGGTGCCTGCACAAATAGGCTACATAATCTAAACAAGGAAACTGATTGGCTGTATGTTGGTGGTATCTGGCCTGCTACTCCAGATAGCTAACACAAAAAGTTCTTTTGAATTGTTATCGAAGGGTTCTTTGGAAGAGGATTATTGTACGTGACAAAAAAAGATTTAAAAGGTAGCTTACTTAGGAACAGCCACTGTTTTAAAATACATACTTCCTAACACAGTTCTATTATCTTTCAGATTGTTAAACATTTCACTGGAATCTTTTTAGTTTAAGAATATGTTGTCATTTCTCTCTAAAAAACAGAAGTCTAGGGGTAGCTAGATGGTGCAGTGGATAGAGAACTGGCCCTGAAGCCAGGAGGACCTGAGTTCAAATCCAAACTCAGACCAGACACTTGCCACTGGCTGTGTGACCCTGGGCAAGTCACTTAACCCCAACTGCCTCACCAAAAAGCAAAGGAAAAAAAAAAAAGTCAGAAAAAACAGAAGTCTAATAATAGGTGATACCCTGTTTGGAATGATCACACCCCAGTAAAAGGTGGGCTCTGACACAGGAGTCCAAGTATATGCTAAACAGGAAGTTAAACTTTTAAGAAAAGAGGGTGCTTTCATATCCAATTAACTTATTACCTAATTAAGGAGGTTTTTTTTTAAAAATTGCTCAATCAGTAGCATTAGAAATGTTTAAGCATAATGTCATTTAATGAAAAGGTGTTAAATTGTTGAAAATATGGAAAAATAGGGGGTGTAGTATAGGTCAATTAAAATACAATAAATAGATTTGCTTTTACAAATTTTGTCGTTGGTATGAAAATGGGACTGGACTTAAACCTTAGGTAGGCACAACTACTTTAGTTGGAAAAAGCTGTGTGTGTCCCCTGCCCCCTTTTCCTTTCTACTTTGGAGAGTGGTACCTACTTTCAACATTCTCATACTTTTTTTTAGGTCCCAGTTCTAAGTTGGTGTAAATACAAGAGAGCATAAGCCAAGATTAAAACTAAAAATTCATATGGTAAGCATACTGCTTACCCAAAGGCATATTTAAAAAGGTAAAATAAAGTAAATTCCAGATACTAATCCAGTATCACCACAGAAAAGAAATTGGGGCCACTAGATCTTATACAGAGGGACACCTGCAGGCAGCATACTGACTTAGAAAACCACATATTAACATTATCTATGTTCTATCGTATTTTATTTATTTTGGTAATCTTTCCCAATTATATTTCAATCTGCTTCTGGCTGCCCTGAGAATGTTGAAGGCAATAGACTTCTGTTCTAGATCATTCCAAATGAGGGTTTGTTCATTCATAATCTTGATAAAGGATTATAAAAGTGATGAAATGAAAAGGCTGGCTTTTAGCTATGGGCCCCCCAAACAGCTTTACCAATAAACCGCTCATGTGCTCCAATAGTATACTGCTAGTTTAGGACGAGGCTCCTCTAATGTCCAACTAGGGAGTGGCCTGTTTTTTTTTTTTCAGGCAATGATTAGCATCTCATTCCATGGAAAAAGTATGATCCTGACATTAAAGGGATGGGGTCAAGTAATCTAACACAGACAAGCAATTATGAATTTTTAGTTTTAATCTTGGCTCTCCTTACCCCCTACATCAACCTGCCATATAAACTCTGCGCAAATCAAATGTTTTTCTTACGTATGTGATTAGAAAAATGCCACAAAGATGGTGATTTTCATTAGAAAAATGCTGTTGCTTTTGTTTTTTAAAAAGATTTTAATTCTTGCAAAAATATTTTCATAGCATCATTATAAAAATGTCTTTGTACTTTAAAAAGTGAATTTAATTTGGTCTGGAAATCAATGTGAAGTTATGTACATTACTGAAATGCAGGTAAAAATAGAATTAAAAATATTTGGTCTTAATTTATCAGAGTGTATATGAAAGAGTTATGATGATCAGAGAAAAGAAATGGCTGAAGCCTGCAAATAGATAACGTTCTCTAAATAACTATAATGTGTCTGTTGACACCTCTAAGTCTGCTTATTTAACTGACTAGTGATTATACTCATTAAGAATTTAGCACACCAAAAAAGCATTAGTTTGGGGAAGCAAAGAGCAAATCCAAGCCAAAATTTATCAGGTTCAACATGGTGCTAGGATTTTAGTCATGGCATAAATAAAATATATTATACCTCGTTAGGCAGGTAAAGCAAACTAGATTCTTTCCAGGGCGACTGTTAACTTTTTAGGCCATTAAGGTAGCATTTAACCAAATTACTTTTTCAGTGTCCTAAATTGTACCCAAATGCCTTGAAATAGTTAATGTCTGTTGGCAGGGGCCTGATTAAAAAAAGCAAACAAAGAAAACTATTACATTTTCAGGACCTGGTCTGATATGGAGAAGCAAAGCCAGAAGATATTGTAAAACTACAGTAAGATATTATTACAATCTTTTTTTTTTGGTAGTGGAGAGGGAATATAAACATAAATGAAGTCTGCAACACTTTAAACACTTCCTAAAGGTAAACTAACATTTTTGCATTCTCTACCAGACATGTGATCAATTTTTTGGGTGTGTATATATGTATTTGTGTGTATGAATGTAAATTTTTCATTTTTAGAATATGCATTAATTATATAACATTGCATTAAATATCCTGACCCTTGTTAGAGTTTCAGTTCTCTATTTAGATTAAGGGGTGTTGGAAACATGAGATGCTGGACAATGTCTGCAGTTGTAGAACTAATGAATTGCATACATTTGCAATTATTTGATAATAGAGATAATTCTATGAACTTCATTTATAATCTACTCTACTTTGGTACTCGTCTTAAATAAACATCTCATTCAAAAGAGTGGCATTTTGTGAGTGCAGAAAACTCTCTCACCCGGTTTCATTACTGAACACTACTTCTCAGGTCTTTTTATCTACCACTAGGGCAAAGAATTCTCTTATAAATAAAATAAACCTTTATAAATAGTAACAATTTGTGGCATGGGTGTGAATAACACAAGGTAATGTGCTTTGAAAAAGTAAAAAGAAAGCACACTATAAATACAAGACATAGTATTCTTAGACTGCAGGATAAAATTGTGGGTCTTAATTCATTTTCAACCCAGTGTTCTTGTATTGGGATACCATAACTATTAAGTAATAGTACATTAAGCTTACTATGAAGGGAGAGCTGGGAATACATAGATCTAACTATCTATGTATATTCTATTAGCTATTAGGTCTATAAGGCTATCATTATGAACTTCTTGATTTCATACCTTGGGTCAATTTCTTAAAAATAGAGTATAAACTCCATTTGAAAGCTTACAGTTTTACTGATTCTAAAATATTTAAAAAAAAAAAAAAGGACAGGGGAGAAGATGTAAAAACAAAACACAATGTTGGCTGCCTTCTGAGACTCAAAGCAAATAACACAAAGACATCAAAATTAAGGAGGTGCACTCTTTTCCCTTCCTATCAGTTTTCCCTAGAAGGTTTAAAGACCATTTTTTCTCCATTGTTTGGGAGACAAAGCATGTCTCTGTGGACAAGGTGACCAAGAGTGTGGCCATCTCCTTCCTCTAAAAAGGAAAATGCTGGTTATGTTGAAGCTCCATGTGAATGCTATAAACAATTTCTGGAACAATCAATTCCTTTAACCTTCCACTCTGTGTAAATCAGTTAATGAGATAATTAATAGCAGCTTCCATTCTGCCAGAATCTACAGTTAGATTCTTCATCATCTCGAAGTTGTTCTTCGTGAGCTATGCTCTTCATACAAAAATTAGGGTGTTAATTAAGACTTCTTCATAAGGTAATTGCATGTTAAAGTTTTAAGTGCTTTTTATTCTTCATATGAATATAAAATAAAATGTTATAACAGAACTATTATTCTTTCAGAAAGGGCACAAAATTAATTTTTTCTATTGAGAAAAAAGTGTCCTAGACCTATGGCCAAATGAATATTTAAACTAAAAAAAAAATTCCCTTGAACTTACATTAACATTTATGTTCTTTGTATTTCATCTGGCAACCACTGCTTAATTTCAAGGGTATTTGCATTGCTGTGCAGGACACAAATTTTTCTACCTAACCCGACTGTAATGTACGTAAACATTATTCATCTAAAAAGTAGCATTCTAAAAATACACACACATTAACTTTTCCCCAGCCTTTTTTGTTCATTTCAGACAAACGGATTGAAACAATGCACAACTGATATTATGCTAAACTGTGCCCCAAGATTGTAATATCTGCATTTTAAGATAGGGCAATTTGGAAATAAGATGTTTCAGAGGCTGAACTGCCCATAAAAGACTTAGTTCAGATGCCAAGCTTGTGATTTACACCATGGCTGCTATTAGTTCTCCTATAACGGAAGAAACACCTCATTTTAAAAACCTTCTCTAAGTGCACAATGAACCGAACATTTAATGAAGTCACTTGTGTGAAGGAGTTTGGACCCAGTAACAAAAATTGATTCTCCTGATAAACACATTCAGCATGCTTTGTTCAGAGGTGAATCATGAGAAGAATGCTTGCCTCTTACAACAGCAACTTAACTATCAGAATTCAAACTTCTATGACGCACACAAACTTTTTCGTTTATTAACAATATATTATAAGTAAATATAATCCTTTCATGGATAAATACTATAATTTTTTAAAAATTAAACAAACAAACAAGCAAGCATTAAAATAGAATTAATTACCAAAAATCCCCAAAAAACCAAAACAAAAACCAGAGCCACTTACAGGGCTTGATGGAGTCTTTGGCCAGCCTGGGCTGCTAATGCTATCACTTTCATCTCCATGAAATGAGGAGATGCTAGCAGAGCTTGGGGACATTGGGGAAGGGACTGGCAGGTTGCCTGGGGTTGGGGGCTGAGAAATACCCTGAGAGCTGTAGCTATCCTGTGGTAGAGGAATAAAAAAAAAAATATGACAAAGGCAGGGCAAACTTTATTTAAAATAACAAAAAAGTACATCCAGTAAAACAGACTGACCAATTTTTATATATAATATGTATATATAAAGACATATACAGACACAGACACATACACATAAATATATAAAGGTAGTAAAACAACATTCTTAATTAGTATAACTTGGTAAGTTTGCTGGATGCTTGGACAAGGTCCACTAAGCCACCATGCTTACTTCAAGCTAACATGGAATGCTAAGCATGGGTTTCCCCTTATGAAAGAAAGAAAAAAAAAAGCTGTTCACCTTATTTATCAAATAAGGTGGGAAAGCAAAATATTAAGTATGTTGTTGCTGCTGAGACGGCCAAAACAGGAAGCTATAAACTAAAGGCAGAGAAAAATGGCTGCAAGTTTGAAACCAGGCAAGAACCCTTTACCCCCACCCCCAAACCCCCAAGCATTTCTTTCTCTGGTTTACTCCCTATTCCCTCCTCCCCCATGAGTTAAATGCCATAAGAACTAGTAACTTTCAGATCCACACCATGAAAAAAAAAAGTAGAAAACAAATAAGTTGCACACAAATGGAAAAGACATGCGGGAGAGAACGAAATGAAAAGGAAACAAAAAGGGAGAGGCCAGATCCAGAGAAGAAAGGACAACATGGCAGCCTCCTGCTCGGCCAAACCAACACCACGTGCACAAGAGGAAGGAAATACCTTTGACTTGCTCTCAGCCTGAGGAGTGCCTTCTTCTTTACCATCTGTTTTGAGAGGCACAGGCAATTTGGACTCACCAGGTGACATCATATCTGCAAGACCCATAGATGCTAATCGAAAACAGGAGAAAAAGTTTAGAATTATACATATGGTTTGCCAGTGCTGCCTGCTAATGCATGCTGTGAAGTGAAGTCTGGGGCACGCGATTTTCCCCTGAAGAAGTAAAAAATATGTAACCTTGGAAAACATGTATCCTTGAAATGAAAATAGTAACACATTCTTGCAATCCTTTACCAGACAAGAATAAAGTATTGTCTTTGCATGCTAAAGACCAAATTATATCTATCATCATATCATTCTGTCTGTTGTAATCTACCTATCATATCAATATCTATCCATCCATCCATCCATCCATCCATCCATCCATCCATCCATCCATCCATCCATCCATATTTTTCTTTCATAGCCATAACAACAGAAGGAGTAGGCCATAGCTGGTCACAAAACAAATACTAAACTAAGATTTTCTCAAATCTTTTAACTAGTAAAATTGTGGAGAGAATATGAATATTATATACTTGGAGAATGGAACTACCATATAAGGACAACAACTTTGAAAGACTAGAAGACTAATGAACTCTGATCAGCAAAATAATTTGAGGGGACTAATGATGAAATATGCATCCACCTCCTGACAGAGAAGTGACAGACTCAGAGTGAAGTCTGAGACCTATCTTTTGGGACATGACCAATGTGGAAATCTGTTCTGCTTGACCATACATGTTTGTAATGGGTTTTGTTTTTCATTTGTTCTTAATCGGAGGGGAGAGGGGGGTTTAAATGGGATGGAGTAAAAGTGGTTATCTGCTGTTTGAAAAAAATATATAATTTAATAAAATTAACTACTGTAGTATCACATTCCATAATATTTCAACTTCTATATTGTTGCATTGCATAATCTCGGTTACAATTAAGGAACAAACACAAGTGATTTTTTTTTTTAAAGGGAAAAAAAAACCTGATTTTTTGCGAAATGGCTCACAGCCTGATTTGGTACCTTGGCTTACCACTTCCCAAGAGACCAATGACATAGATTCATACTCACACTAAGATAAGGCTCAATATACAGAATACATGTTACAGGCAACCTCTACCAACAACAGGGTCACAGAACTCACTAATATCCATCCGGACTTTTACCACCTCATGGATGGAACTCATTCCCCTCAGAACTGCCTACTATTGACAGAAGATGCAAATACAAACTGCTATTTTTAGGGTAAAATGTGGGTTTATTTTGTTATATTCTTTATAAAGGAAAAAGTGGGACCAAATAGTGAAGCAGTACAAGTGTCTCGGGAATAACAGCTGAATTCTTGTAGCACCTCACTAGGAAAATCAGCTGTGCCAAACTGGGTTGCTACTGGTACTACAGAGGAGACCACCAAACCAGATGTGTGAAAGGGATAATAAGAATGAGGAAGAAAGGAGAATAACAAGAGGAAAGGAGATGTAGGGACGAAATTTATGGCTGAAATCAGGGGGAAAAAAATCCCGACTTACAAAGAAGAAATGAACCTGAGCGTGAACGCACAGGACACATTTCATATTCTATGCAAAAGGCAAGGTTGGCCCTAATCAGGCAGCACACACGCAGTACAATGTGCCGAAAAAGGAAAAGAAAATGAAAAAACAAAATAAAAACAAAAACAAAAACAAAAAAAAAACCAAACCTTAAACTACTTCACAGATTGCCCACTACAAAATGATTATTGCACATATTCATGTATTACTATGTTTTAGAAAATAATTAGTTTTAATTACAGCAGTGAGAGAGTGAGCAGGACTCTGGTGAATAAGCTGGCAAGCTTTCTGGTGCTAATTTGCTAATATCTTTAGCATCACTGCAGGTTGAGATCATAGGTCTGCCAAAAAACCTACCCAGCCACGTGCCATGAGAGTTTACAACGGCATGTTCAATATTCAGCTCTGAGCGGCCTATATTTTCCATGGCTATGCGGGCTGCTTTTTCAAAGCCCATTTGCAGGCCAGTCAGTCCTTAAAGTCATCACAACACACACAAATCATAATTGAGATATTTTTCTTTTTTTTCCCCTCTCCAAATTACTTTCAATACTTAGACTTTAAGAACTGGAACAAAAAGCTTTTTCAAGTGATGCAGCTGCAGAGAAAAATCTATTGGGATCAGCTAAAAATGCTGTTATTTTTGTGAATGTGTGTGAAACCTCAAAAAAGCAGCTGAGTGATATTACACCAAGAAGCCTGGCTGTTCTGAGCAGTGGATCACTTTGGTGCATTTTTATCCTTTGGAAACTATCTCTGGGGGGTCTATTGGGATATGAATTAGTTAAGTCTGTACATTAAAGAAACACCCTTTCTTGTGGGAAGAAGAAGGCAGGGTGACTATGCAGGAGGCGAGGCTTCTATGTGTCCAAGTGTATACTGTAAAAGACAGCCTTGCTACTTATTCACTGAATGGAAATCATAGAAAGGGCAGTAAATTTAATTCCAGACTTTTACAGGGTGGTAAGATCATGGAGGCATTTCCTTCTACAAGTCCATTTTTTCTCAGGTTATAGTTTAATTCTTTCAACATCAACCAATTATAAAATTTGAAACATGGTACTACTTGCCATAAATGGTCTATGTATTAAATTTTATTGACATAATAACAACTTAAATTAGCATAGATTAATTAAAACATCTACTTTAGTCTGAGTTTTCCCAGGTTTTTTTTTTTTTGCCTTTTACTATGCTTATGACAGTAAGTTAACAGGTATCAAAATAGAGGAATATTCCAGTTGCTCCAATTTCTTATTTTGAGAAGGATGAACTAGAATACAGTTTAATTTTGAGTATTGTGCCATAATTAGTACACCTGCCTTGAAATGTAAATTGTATTTTTGTGAAATGGATAGCATGATCTTTCCTTACTGTGGACTGTATAAGTGCTTTCTACTGAAATGCTTATTCGTGACTTCTTACCAGAATTCTCAGTGAATCACTGCAAACATCCTTAAGGTTCCCAGGGTAATGGTACTCCAGGGGAACTGTTTTTCCCCTTTCCCAGAAGAGAAAGACCACCACCATTATAAAGGTGTGTTAAATCAAGGCACCATCCCCCTTATGCTATCGACACAAGTAATCTAGTATGTAAAATGCACGCATAAAAAAGGACAGTAAAAATTTTCTAACTGCAAAAAAGTGCCATATGCATTCAGTGACCGGGTTTCAAGTACCAGCCTCTGGCTTTACCACTGAAATTTAAGAGCTAGAATGATTTCATAAAGAAAGTGTGGGTCAAGGTCCTAAAGTAGTTGTTCCACACTGGATTTAATGTATTCAAAAAGACCATAAAGAATATAAGACATGAGTAAAACTGAAGCTAAACACTCATTCCTTCCCAACTCCCATGACTCCCCCTCAAGGCTACAACAGCATTCCCTTAAGATGGTGCAACAGGCCTGGAAATGCACAGAACATTCTTTTCTTTTCATGGACAATAATACAACATACTATATTCTGCAAAAATATTTTATTCCTTCCTTCTGAAAACACAGAAAGGGCCTGTCTTTGTGCGTATGTGCCTCTCATCTATTTTTATGTGGTAAATATAAAGTCGCATAGTCTAAAGCTAACGTATTGCTTACAAAGAAGCCAGGATAGCCCTGGAGAAAAATTTCTCCCTCACTGGATCAGCAGGCAATGGAAAAAACCTGTCTTCTTTTCTACACTAACACACTCCATGTATCAGCACATTTATGTTCCCTTTGGGGTAAGAGGTTTCATCCCCATGTTTAATCAAGTGGTTTACCTTCGTACTGAAGTTCATTTGTCATCAAGTACCTTTTCTTTCAATTTTTTTTTTTGAGGGGGGTGAGATATCAAACTACTTGGAAATAATCTGGCGACCTCCTTTACAAGAGATACTTGGCGGCCTTAAGATGAAAATCATTATGTATCCTCTCAGAGATTCATATCCTACTGACAGACTTGTTTCTTATTTCAAAGCACATGATAAGCACCAGAAAAGGAGAAGCGTCTCTGGGTGTGCAAAGCTAGTGGTCATGATTGCCTCCTCCATGAGACACCAGAGACATGATGATAGAATGAGCTTGAGTTTTTCTAACAGAGGGTGACTTAAGTCATTCAACATTTTACGTCATGTTTAGATCTGAAAAGAGCTTTGGTAAGTGTTGAGATGCAGTGCATTGAAAGGCATGAGTAAGTGGTTCCATACCAGAAGATGGCTCAGCTACAGAGGCACATGTCTATAGTATGGTTTATTTACTATCTGTAAGTTACCATGATGAAAGCATGCTCTACTTGGTACATATGAGGTGACTTTTGAGCGCCAAGTGCTGAACCACAGATGGGAACTACATTTGTGGAATTCAGATAGAACTTAATTTAAGATGATAGCTTATATTCAGACAAGACTCCAATTAATGAACACTATAAAACTAAATACAAATAAACAGAAACTGATCAATGTAAGTGTTATACAAGGTTGTATATAACAAGGTTCAAAGGACTTGCAATTTTGTCTTGACTATTAACAATTATGTTTTTCCCCTCAAATGGTAAAAATGCCTCCTTTATAGGGGGAAAAATTCCCTACTGCTTACCATACTTCTCCCCCTGGCATTATAAGTGAAGAAATAGTTGTCACATTTGTACTCACACTGACTCTATTTAAATAATTACTTGCTCACTGAAGCCTGTAACAATTTGTCACTACACAAGAGGCTTTTTTTTTTTTTTTTTGCCCTGTACACTATCTGAAGTGCATTAGTTTTAACTGAGCAAAGAGATGGCTGGAGTGTCAGTCCCCTAAGCCACTATCCAGGAAAATCCTATTTCTGGAATTTTGGGTATGCCTTCCTTTCTTTAAATGTGCCCTTTGAAACAGAAACTGCTTTTCTGCTATCACTAACAGCCCATCCCCTTGTGCCTTTGGCAAAAAGACTGATGTACTGATCTCTGCCATTCTGGGACTGGAAGAATTAATCTCTGTCCCCCATTAACAGAATTTATGTTCATTTCTTAATCAAAACTAACATTTGCAACGTTATGTTCCAAGTTTCTTTTTGTCCTTTCTGTTCTCTCTCAGAAATTTCAACACAATCCACATCCAAGAATGTATACAGATACAAAGGAAATGTTAAACACATAATACTCCTGGTACATCTTATAATTACTCTGCTTTCCATCAGGTAGCCTTTTAATTAATAAAGCTGAAACAAAATTGCACCAATGGGCAGGCAAAAAAAATTTGATAAATGTTTAAATTATTAAAAATCCAATATTTCAAGATGCACAATGCAATAAAAAGTGTATGACTATCCCATACAAAAGACTGGGAGGATAAATGGCCTTGCATTGAACAGATTTCCTCTGTATGAAATAACGAATGGCTGAATTATCTGAACAGGAGAAAAAAAAAAACACCCCTCTCTGTGAATCTTCCTTTAAACTGGTTATTCCTCAGGAATACATAAATCTTCTTAGGCAGGGCACTGTGCCATCTGTTTGTTGTGGGTTATTTTTGCGGCTCTGGGGGCCAAAGAAAAAAGGGGGAAAATGACTACTGTTAATAGCGCATCAGAATTTATAGTGCAGTTTCAATGCTCAGAAGTAATTTTATTTCAGCAAGCCAGACAAAACATATAACAACAAAACCCAACTACAACATTACCTGGGACAGCACTAGTAGAGGGAAAAGTAAACCTTTTCCTAAAGGGCCACTGCTCAATAGCTTTTCACTTTCCATCTCAAATGTGAAAGTATGTTTCTGTGACAAACTAATGGCTTCTTGTTCAACATTAAGAAGGGTCTATTTATTTATTTAAAAAAACAAACTCCTAAAACCTAACACTTTTGTTTTGACCAATTGGTTCCATTCTTTCATTCCTACTAAGAGCAAACGTTTAAAGAAGAAATCACTCAGCAATACTACATTTAAACTAGACCCTTGAAAACTAGAGCTCAAAACTTTAAATGAGATACATCATGTTGGGAATTCATTGTCCATCTCTCCCTTATTGTGAGGCTAACGGTAAAGGCCCGGAAGGCAAAGATGTGAAAGAATGTGAATTCCAAGAGACCTCAACCTTTAATTCCACCGTGTTTTTCTTTGACCTATTACAAAGCACAGTGAAGTTAACAACAGCAGGTTAAGTTACAATCTGTCACCTAAAAGGAGAATAATTCCATCTACCAATGTGATCTTTCAAAGTACAAAATATAATTCATAGTTGAAATGTAGTGAACTTTCATGTCTAGAATAGAAACGTTCTTCATCCATAGATAGTAAGCATGGGGTGGCTGAAGGAGTGGTTTTAGAACTTCACATGTATTAAGATTTTGTAGAGTTTTTGCTAAACAGCTCAGAAACTCTGCATTTCACCTGACTGAAAGAATTTGTCTTCTTCTATTAATGGGATGTGACCTTGTTAGATTTCAGCAGTTAGAAATTCAAATGGGTTGAATTGAGAATAAAAAAATATATAATTTAAAAAATATTACATATAATTTTTTCAATAGTAGAATAGAAATAGTATTGAAGACTCCGCCTTTTTGTTTAAAAGGTGCTTTTTCAAGTTTAAAAAAATTTCCCCCCTTTTTGACCTTTCACAATAATTCTTTAGAAACTGAATTTTTAAATGTATTTCTCCTACATGACATACAGCATAAGCAAGGGTCTTATTATGGAGTCCACCATAAGTTTCTGCAACAACTTTAATTTTGACAAATAAAAAGAGAACTTAGAAAGAAATTATCCACTTAGTTCCTGATGTACTGTCCTAGCTAAAAGACATGAATATGCTTTACCAATAAAAACAAAATGAACAAGTAATTTATGAAACATTAGTTAAATATTGGACCCCCTAGTTTTAAGGACGTAAAGAGGTTCTGTTTGCTACCCAGATATATGTTCATTGTTCAGATTTCCAGAAAGCAGAAATGCAGGATTTTCTTCAAGTCATCAAAATATTCAATGTCTTTTTTATACGTGTTGGTGAAACCTAGAAAGATTTTTTTTTAAAAGATCAGGAGTTTCCTGAAGAGGTGTACTGCTTTCAATAATCATACGTACTGTTTCACATTATTACCTGTTGAACTATTCACCATGTTGGGGGTCATGCTGTAAGGAGGGGCTTGTGGGTTCATCAGGCTGGAACTGTTGTTCATGGGCTGGCTGTAAGGAGAGCTGGAGCCCATAAGTCCACTTTGATTCATGCCAGGAAAACTGCCTTGCCTATGAAAGAGAAAGCACAGACACAGGCATGTTGACAACACCTGCCTTATCAAACACAAGAGAAGCTTAACATTGTGATTATCCATGATAATTCACCTGCTGCAGAAGCAAGAGCAGTCATTTTTACCTCTACTTTTTTGCAGTAGCGATGGTGAAGAAGGGGTTGGTGAGAGGAAATCTACGGGTAATTATTAAGTTTTATAAAGTATTAATAATTTTAAATGAGATTTCTTCACACAGGTGATATAAAGAGACAAGTTTTAAGAAAGAATATGGTTCTCAGAGTCAGAAATCCTGAATTCAAATCCAGGTTTCAAAATGTACTAGCTACGTACCTCTGGGTAGATCACTTAATCTCTACATATTTGTTTCCTTATTTATAAAATGAAGATAACATTACTTGCATTAATATCTACTTTACAAGGTTTTTCAGGATAATACTTATTAAATTTTTAAGTGTCAGTCATTAAGTGTTTCAGGATGTTCAGAACTAGAAAGAATGGACAGGAGACAAATAAGGGAAGGGGAGATGCAAAATCTCAAGAAAAATGTCGGAAGCAAAACAAAGTTCTATTACAAACCAAGACAAACCCATCTGATTCCTGATTACAAATACTGAGTAGCCTCTTGAAAGCCCTGCCCCGCCTCAGAAAGAAAAAAAGGAGTTATTTTGAGAAATTAATTTATTTGACCTTGCCATGTGCTTACTTGCCATAATGTTTCCAGATTTTCAGATGTAACACACAAGGACATTTATTTACAAAATCACTTTTTTCTTTTAAAAAATGTAATTCTGATGATTTAACACTTAAAAAATGATATAGTAAAAGAACTTGATTTTCAGCATTTTTTGAGCAGAATTATGAGTGGTATAGTTTAGGAAATGGTTTCTTCTACTTTTTTTTTGGTCACTCTATAAATTTCTCCTAAAGAGCAGTCCAATATTGTCTAAAGTTTCTCCCATCACCTAGACCCCCTAAAAAAGTTATTTTGTTCTTTGCTCTGTTGAAGACAAGCTTCTCTTCCCTGTGAAAAAAGCAAAGGGTATTCTTTGATATGAAGGAGACACCATCATAGTGTCATTTCTCTGACTGCTTATAATGAGATGGGGGGGGGGGGAAGGAATTTAAATTGCACAGTGGTACAACTCCCTCAGGAAAAATTACAAAGCCAAAAGAAAGACCATGGCCATGTGGCAACAACTTTAAAAGCTTCTAGCATAAGAGTCAAGCTTTCTTATGTAAATATTGTATCTTTAAAAAAAAAAAAACTTTTCAAATTTTGGATAGGGCTGTTTTATCTCATGAATAGAGTTGATGTGACAAATCTTCAGAAATTAAAGCACAAAAATGAAAGATGAGGATGGCAATCGGTGTCTCTTTCTATGTAAGCAAACAATTTAAAAAATGCTATCGATAGCCATCAGGATAAACTAAGTTTTAAAAGCCAGTGTCTGCAACTTTAATGCCTGCATTTAATTTCAGCTGAAGCATTAACGTTTCTAGATTGCAATAAAAGTTAAAGTGATGTAGACCATTTGTTGCATAAAAAAAAAAAAAAAAATCCAATGACAATGAGTGAAATTTTGGAAAATTGAGGGTTTTGCTATGTGTTTTTAAATTTACGATTTTTGCAAACCTTTCAAATTTATTTTCTTTTTCAAAGTATTGTAAAAATCAGTCTTTCACCAACTACTGCTTAGTGATGACCAAAGAATGATGTTAGGGGGCTGAGAGGGTGGCCAGGGAGGGGTTTGGGAAGAAATGAGTCAGTCTTCTTTCCCTCTCTATTCCATTGATAAGCTTCTTTGATTAAAGACTGCCTGACTGTGACAAACTGTGCTGAATCAGTGGAATAATACAAAGTATAGTCCATTAGGAACTGAGCTGAGATCACCACACTCATTCTGATTAACCTCCAGGTCACTAAACACTTATAAATATGTTTCACAGCAGCTGCTAAACACTTCTATACGCTTAAGGTCAGAGCATCATCGTGCCGGTTTTTGGAGTTAACTCAAAAATATTTGGTCTGCTTCTTTGATGTTTTTATTCAAAGAAGGTTGATACCTTTAAGCAGCTGTCATAAAATAAGACAAATGGTATGCTTGAGGATTTACCTCCTGTTTTTCTTAGGGAAATGAATAGTGTACATGCAGTCCTCAATTTAGGAATGGGGTGTGTTCCAAAAGTTCATTTGTAAATTAGTTGTCGGAACTTGGGACACATTTCCCTTACAAAGATAATGCCATAAATAAGGGTTATGTTCCCTGGCTAGCCTGTAAAATTCTTTTGAATCCATAAAGTAATTGAATTATGTTGTTAATAGTAGCCCCAAGCACTGAGCTTTCCAAGGAAGGGGCTGGATTCTGATGAAGGCTGTAACATCAGCAGCTCCAGAGGGGGGACGGGGGTGGGAACAGGGTGAGGACAGGTACTGCAGTGGAAAAGGAGACCTCTAAGGTAGATCCCTCACTTTAAAATGGAGGATAAGTCATTTTAACTCCTCCAGGCCTCAGTTTCCTTATTTATTAAAATGCTTGCTGATTTTAGTGAGTGTTGGTAAATACTAAACAACAAATACTAAAGAACAAGAAACTGGGAGTTAATACACCTGTGTTTATATCCCGGTTCCCATCGCTAAAAACAGAACCCCCTTGAAAGTAATTCCCTTAATCTTTCTATACCTTAGTTTCTTTATCTGTAAAATGGGTATATAACCTATCTCAAATGGTTACTGTGAGGAGCAAATTATATAAACATATGTAAAATTATATAACATAAACATGTAATATAAATTATTTATCTAGCTAAGAGTCAATTATATATTTATAGATGTTATATGCATGTTTGCATACATATGACATCTATAAATACACATAGAACATATATCTATAATATCTATATCTATATATTAAAAAATATCTGTAAGTATCTATTTATCTATCTAAAATACAGTGTTTAAGGCAATCTGGATGGTAAGTTATTAGGATAAAATTTCTGCCCTTAGGAAGGTTGCTCTCCTAGCATTTTCCAGGACAATTTCCATGTCACTATACTCTGCTGCTCCTATTTCCAGGGCATGGGCTAGGTGGGGGCCACCATTTTAATTGGGAAGGTCACCACTTGTCTACCCCAGTGGAGTGTGTGAATTTTCCTATGTTGAAGTCATCTAAAGATGGAAGCTAGAGTATATCTACTAATAAGGTCCTTCAATCACCAGCATTACAAAGAAAGGAAGCTGCCTACAAGATCATTTAGCATGTTAAATAAAACAGGCAGGATCTGGTGTTACTATGTATGTTGTCTAGGTGGGCATTTCATATATAGATCTGTTCACTGCTAAAAGGAATTAATCCCTCTTCCAGTTTATTCCATATTTAATAAATCTCATTGCATGACTGAACTTTGGCTTATACTTCATTTGATCATCTCCCGAAGTCGAATAGCCTTCTCACAAGGCTCAACTCTTAACGCCTCTTTTCCGTTTCAAATACCACAGTACACTACAAGCCAGACTCCTCTGGATATCCTCTCATTCTTTTGCTTTTTTACTTTGTTATTGAAGCATTTCATTAGGATTTACAACTTAATAAAAGGAGGGGAAGGTGGAAGAGAAGAGAGGAAAAAAGAGTCTTAATCACCCTGAGACAAGAGAATAAATTTATGCCACCACATTATCCAGTGCATGGTCAGTCCTAATTTTTTTTTTTTTGTTAACTGCTGACACTTATTCTCCTACTAAATGATATTAAAAATCCATTATGCTTATTAAGTCCAGTTTTCCCATTATAGTCATTTAACATAATTTGATCTTTTTTAAGTAAAGAAATGCCAGGATAAAAGAAGAATTTTTAGAGCTATTAAACTAGATACAAAATTAATAAAAGAAAAAATTTTTGGTAGTCTGTGATGTGTACCAGTTATGGACTGCAGCTAGCATTAGCTGAAGGCTACAGTCATATGAAGGCCTTGCTCCCCTCAGTGACCTTCAGCTGGGTCATCCCCTAGAAATGGGAGACAACAGTATATAATGGCAAAGAAACTGGGTACTCCTTGCTCTGTGTGTGTGTGTGTGTGTTTCCATATCCTTTTCAAGAATAGGATAAGGGACATGGTGGTAGGCAAGTAATGAGGAGTGAAAGCAAAATTATTTATTAGATCCTTGTCAACCTTTTTTCAAGAATGAGGTTTATCCCTTCGGTTTGGACAATTCTTAGGAATGTAGGAGGTCCTGAGAAAAGTATATGTCACTAACCCCCAATGATTCCTGTGGGTCAATCACAGATGAAAACGGAGATTGACTACTATCACTAAATGTGTGCTCATAAATATAGCTTTCAAGGAGTTTGCCAAAAAATCATCGGCGAACGTGAAGAAGCAAGAGAGGGCACAATGGAAGACAACAAACGACAACCATAATATAGCACAAACTGCTGAGTTTCAGAAATTGGGAGCAAATTATTTTATGGAAGGGAACATGACATCTGTGAACAACTGAGCACTTCAGGGCCTTACTGATCATTGCTGCAATGGGTGATTTATGCGACTCAAGATGAAAAGCTTCTATTCATTCTAACTTCAGAAGGCTGCTAACTTGACTTTATTATACATTAGCTACTTTACAGATGTGATTTTCATCTGTGGGGTAGACCAAAATCTCCAACTATAGCAACAAACAAAATCCTGCAAATGAATACAAGAAAGCCCAATAAATGACAGTTAATTTTCTCATTAGGGATCAAAGAATCTGAGGTAAAAGTGGGAGGGGGCGGGAGAGAGGGGAAAAAGAGCAAAACAAACACCTGTCCCCCCAAAATTAAAAACCCAACCAACCAATCAAAAAAGGACCTCTCCCAAAACAAAACACGCTCTTTCAAAAACAGTATATGTCGTAGCTTGACCCTTTGGGTTGTGAACATTAGGTTTTCATTTCCAGTGGGTCTTTAGGCCTATATGGTTTCTGTAATAAATTACTGCTGCCCGGATTCTCTGGAACCTTAACCTACAATGGCTGCGGAGGCAAATGCACGGAAGTATCTCAGGGGGGTAATTGGGGTAAACATTTTAAAAGAATTTTTGTTGTTGTTATGCTGACACATTGCTAAGGTAGCTACTCATTGCACACTGTGAAAATGACTGTGTTAGGCTGCACTCACAAATCACAGTGTACTGACCAAATTGCCCTATGCTTATCTGTGCCAGGTCTACAGAACGACAATATTTTCTCTCTCTTTTAAATGTCAAAAGCATGATTTGGGGGTTTGTTATTTAAACACACTGACCTGCACAATAGCCAGAAGTACTTTATTTAAATCTGTCTTGAGTTGAGACTAGATGTAAGTGTTTATAATCTGTCACGCTATGACACCAAATGGGTTATTATAATGAGAGTAATTCAGGAGTATGTTTCCGTAAATGCATTTTCCTGACTTTTCTCCTCCTTCTTAGTCCAAACACACACACGTAATTGTTTTTATGGGTTTTCCCTTCACCCGCAGAGGAGCTACCTAAAACAGCACACATTCATCTGCCAACAAAAGACATAGGACTGATGAGGAAAAGAAATGAACAGCAGTTTTTAAATGACTGTTTCCTATGGTTCAATGTGAAGGCAGCAAGGAAAGAGTGATTTTCCACTGACATTGACATTTATCAGATGAAGATATTAGTCTAAAAATCCATAGAATGTATTATAAGCATGTTTGGAAAAATGTGTATTTAAAGTAAAATAAACCAGATAAAACTAAATAAACTAAACTAGAATACAAATACAATTTTTTCCTCTAAATGAGGATGCTAAAATCTTAAAGTTGAAAGATGTTGCAGTTCCTCCCTCCAACAAGGTGGAAGAGGGGCCCCTGCCAATATATTTTGGTACTAAATAAATTTTAAAAGCTGGTAGTACAGTGGATAGAGCACTGAATCCGAAAGACTTCTCTTCATGAGTTCAAATTTGACTTCAGACACTTACTAGCTCTGCGACCTTAGGCAAGGTACTTAACCTTGTTTGCTTCAGTTTCCTCATTTGTCAAATGAGCTGAAGAAGGAAATGGCAAACCATTCCGGTATCTCTGCCAAGAAAACCCCTAATGGGGTCACAAAGAGTCAGACATTACTGGACAACAACAACCATCCAGGGTTGTGGTGGAGATCAAATGAGGTAATAACTGTAAAGTACTTAGCACAGTGCCTATACACAGTAAGCACTTAATAAATGCTTGTTGATGTTTCAAGTGAGAGGTGATAAAGGCCTGAAATAGGGTGGCAAATTCAGAGATTGAAGAAAGTAGAACTGATGAGGCTTGGCAGCTGATTGGATGGTGGGTAGGCAGACCGGGCATGGAGAAGCAAGATGGACACAACGAAAAACCCCTGAGAATCAAGTGGGAAAAGAAGATGCTTTTATGACAGAGACAGAAGTTCTACTCTGATGAATTTTTGCATGTTCTCCAAAAATACTGCACTTGAGAATATGTCATTGAGTCAATAAATAAGCATTTATTAAGTGCCTGGTATGTACGAGGGGGATAAAAAAAGAAAGAAACAATCCCTCCTCTCAGGTAGCTTACCTTTTAATGGGGGAGAGGGCACCAAGTACACGTATAGGTAGATGCAGAATAAGTAGAAAAAGAACGTGATCAAAAAATATAACATAGTGAGGGAGAGCAGGCATTAACACTTGGACAATCGAGAAAGGGTTTTAGTTTTGTTGGTAGAGAGAGCCTATGAAGCAGAAGTCAGTAGGCAGTCCGTGCTAGAGACGGGGACCCAAGTGCAAAGGCCAAGAGAAGGGAGAAGGACAGTCCAGGGGGAGAAAGGGGAGAACACATTTCACTGGATGGCAGAATGGGAGGAGGAGTGTGAGAGGAGAGGGGGAGGGGGAGGGTGGGACTAAAAAGTACAATGAAGCTGGAAAGACAAATGAGTCTTGACTTTTGAGAGACATTAGGAAGATTAAGAAAACAGTGGGTATTAATTAGGAGGCAAACATAATGAATTCTGTTTTGGAAATAATAAGTTTGATAAGTGTCTGGGATATCCAGTTTAAAACACTAATAGGCAACTGGTAATTCAGGCGTGAGGAGATTGGGACTGGATAGATACATTTATGAAACGGGAACACAGAGATAATAATGAAACCTATGGGAGGAGGGACAGAGAGGAAAGGAGGGATGGAGGGAGGGAAGGAGAGGGGGAAAGAGGGAGAAAGGGAGAGAGAGAGAGAGAAAGAGAGATGCATTGAGCAGTGAGGGGCCAGGACAGAGCCTGAAAATTATGCAAGCAAATTATATTCACTGGCAAGTAAGTTTTGTTGGGAAAACATGCCAAAGAACTGCTGATTCATATATATTTTTCATCATAGATCACAGTGTATACACACACACACACACACACTCACAACTCACTCTAACTCAAATGAAGGTGCCTATCAACAAAATTAAACAGGATAACACTGAAAGTAAGGGCAATCAATCATCATCATTTAAATCTAAGAGTAATCAGGAAATCAAGAACTCAAGATTAGCAACAGTCCTAGCATCTGCCATGTTTGTTCCAAGATCTATTATTCTGGAGTTACACACACACACACACACACACACACACACACACACACACACACATACACACCCTTATACTGTAAGCCATATTTTAAATCTTGTCAAAAGCCAACTAACTTCATACACATATTGGAATGAGGCCAATTTCCAAAAAGCTTAACTTGGTGAAGATTCTACTACAGAAGCATATAGGAGAATTTAGTCAATTACTTATTCTAGATGACATGAAATCTATTGCTGGGAGAGGAGGGGGAAAACACACAACAACTGAATGGCCAACCTCCAGCCAATTTTCTGTGTGACTAATCCATTAGTATGCCCATAACAACCACGAGATTAGCAACCTTGGTGGCAAAATAACATATTATGCTTGACATGTGAGTTGCTCTGGCTGAAAATCAAGCCCTGTGTGAAAGTGAAGTGGTATTGGTTGCCATCAGGCCAAAGACAAAGAGAAAAGGAAGAACTTCTGACTTCAAATTATAAAATAGCATCAAATAATGTATAGTCTCACACTTTTTTCTTTTAAATCAGTCCACCTTCACCCATGGAAAGAAATATCAGTTAATCAGCAGTTACTTCTATTTGGCTTGCATGTATTGCAATTTGTCCTAAGTGAGTGCCCAGTTCTATAGTTCTCTCGTTACTGGCTATATTTTGGGGGCCTATAATGTTAGCTGCTTTCTTGGAGGAATTAAATGGCAATGCTGTCTTGCTAAAAATTACATAATATATAATACTCCGTAAGTTTAAGAGTTATCACCCAATATCTTATTAACAACATAAGAAAATGATGTTTCATTGATTCTTATTATATCATGAATGGGCAGTTGGGGTAGGTAGAAGGTACCCACCTTAGTTTGTCTTAATTTTAACTGGTAACAGAGTTGCTAGCATCTGCTTTTATCATGGGGCTTCTGTATCTAAAACTGAAAATAGTGCAACAGGAAGAGCTCCAGCTGTTAAGGGACGATGAGTTAAGTTTTGGTTCTAAGGCAAAGAATAAAAACAAACAAAAAGCAAAAACAAAACAAAAACTCCCCTAATAATCTTGAGGAGAGTGTACGCATCAGAAACACACACACATACACACAACAAAAATCAAAATGAACGTTTTCTTTTCTCGATGTGTTTGGTTACTTGTGACCCACGGTAATCTGTGTTGTCAGTTCAGCCAGGACCCAAGCTCTAAGGAGAGGAAGCTTAACTTTAGTCATTACTGAAATTGATGGCCCTCTGTCAGTTCTCATCTGTTGTGACTTAAAAAAAATTTTTTTTTCATAGCTTTTGTTTTTATATCTACAGAATTTCTCCCAGCATACCCCCCTCCAAGAAAGCTATCCCATATAACAAATAACATTTATTTTTTCAAGAAAAAGAGTCTCTCTCTCTTTCTATGTTTCTGACTGGCTCTTTCCTATTCCACACACAGACATAGACAAAGACA
Source organism: Vombatus ursinus (assembly GCF_900497805.2). Lineage (NCBI taxonomy): Eukaryota > Metazoa > Chordata > Mammalia > Diprotodontia > Vombatidae > Vombatus > Vombatus ursinus. The sequence continues at coordinate 19,746,911 of NW_020954953.1, read as the reverse complement.
CACACACACACACACACACACACACACACACTTCCTTTCATCCCAGCCTTTCTCCTTGTGACACTGCTCTCTCTTAATTCTCCTACCTGTCTAATCAATCTTTAATCTTCTCGGTGGAAATGTTTATCACCCATCTCCTAATGTCTAGTCAGACATTCCAAGTCCCAATCCCCAGAATCTAGTTTGAAAATTTACTTGAATTCAAGTAAACATCTCCTATTCATAAGGCAACATGCTAGTAGCTGAGAAAAGAAAGAGAAAAAGAAACACGGAGAGAATTTTTGGTCCAGTGGTTGGATTAATAAATTAGTGGGAAGTACAGGAATCAAGGTAATGAGCAAAGAACTTTCTTTCTAGAAGACTAGGGATGACAGAGGAGAGGCATGATAACAGTTTGAGAGGATGGCAGGGTAAAATTTTTTTTTTTTGATAGGGTAGACTGGAGCACATTTTTAGGTGGGAGAGGGAGTCTGTAGATAGGAAGAAACTGAAGATAGGAAACAAGAAAGAAATTATCAATAGCCCTAGAAGAGGTGAAGTAATGGGGAGGACACAGTAGATGAGTTAACATAGGCAAGTAAAATGGTCATCACCTCCTCAGAGACAAGAATAAAGGAAAAAAGGATGGATAAATACTTGCAAGAGTTTTGTAAATGTGGAGAAGGGAAAATAAAGGAGTTTATGATTGATGGTTCAGTCTTCTTAGTAAAGGAGGAGACAATGGCATCTGTTGGGGATAGGTGTGGTGTAGAATGGAAAGGTATAATGAGCTTTAGGAGAGAAGAGAAAATACAGTCGAAGGGGAGTGCAAAACAGACATTATAAGGTAAGAATAAAAGTTTTGACACATATCAGTGAGGACCCACTGTAGACAACATGAATTTTTGTGGCCCGGGTATATGCGTGGCACTGCATGATGGTCTGATCTCTTTTAATGACATTCAGAACCTTTGGAATGTAACTAGAGAAGGAAGATAGCGGTGGGGAATCCAAGATGGAGGGCTGGCATAGTGAAAAATTGATTCCTGATTTAAAAACCGTATTGTAATACCAATATTCTGTGGTATTTATTATGAGATTATTAGGAATGTGAACACACATTCCCTCATTTTTACCTTTTAATGTGTGGTTGGACTATTTTGAAATGTTAGTAGGGCACAGTTTAGGCATTACAAACCTATATTTCATTATCATATTATTCTTCTATGTTTTATGAAAGATTTTATTATTCAGACATATCCTCCTACTACCTTCCCAAAGAAGGGTTATTTTTCATGTACAATCATGACAAGTTATATGGATTTTAAAAAGCCACAGATTCATTGTGCCTAAGTTCTTTCCTCCAAAAGAAGATATTTTCTTTCATATACATTCATAAGGTAGGTCTATACAATGATTCTTTTCTGTGCATAAACTCTAGAGATGGAAGGGATCTTGGAGGGCACTTCCTTTAACCCCACTTTTTGATTTAATGCAGGTAACTAGCTTCCTTCACTGAAACGGCTCTCCTGAAATTGTTCCCAAAGTACTGATTAATTATCCTTACCTTTTCTCTCACAACTACCTGAAACATCGATCCTTAAGAGTGTTTTAGAGTGAGAGGCACTCCCCTTTCAGAGTTAGAAGAGAAACAACATTAGGTAGGCTCTGGCTTACAGTAATTAGGAATGGATGATAATAACCAGTTCCCTCCCTTGTGAACCCTGGCTTCAGTCTCCTGGCCACATGGTTCCACTGTGATGTTCTGTGTACTGGCAGACATATGAAAATGAACCAGGATTCTGATCTCCAAAGGCACTCCAAAGACTTGGACCTTAAGCATTTTCCTTTTAGTTGCCAGAAAGCTCAATACAGCAACGTGGAACACAGCAGCGTATCAAGGGAGAGAAGAGCAGCTAACAGCCAAGTGCTGTCTTTTCTCATAGGCAAGTTTCTCCATGAGTGGTACAGACCCTGACCAAGAATTCCAGGCTATTTATTAATTTCTGGCTAATAAACTTGCAAGTTTTATGAATTGAGGCATTCGTGACTACACGCAGCTTTGACAAGGTGCAAATGGCACAATTCTTCTGCCTAGTAAAATATGGTTCATAATACTTTCCAGGAAGAAAAACAATTTTACTGATAAGGCTACAATCAGTTCTGCTGCATCTCTGCCTAGAAAGCCTTTCCTTTGTAAGGTCTTTATTTCAATTGCTTTGTATTTAAAGATTGCTCTTATGTAAAAGAAGGCATTTATTTAGGGTTTTGCTAGCTGAAGACACTTAAGGAGCTCCCTTACAAAGATGAGACTGCTGGGAAAGTAACATTTGAAAGTTAAGACATTAAGTTATAAATACATTAAGTTATATCTTTATGTTTACATACTTTTTTTACCCTAAGGCAGGAGTTCTTAATCTTTTTTATGTGTCTTCAACCCTTTCTCAGAATAATGTTCTTAAATGCATAAAATAAGAGACAAGGATTACAAAAGAAAACCAAAGGATAGTTAAAATAAAGATGTATACTTTTTCTGACTGAAGTCCATTCACAAACTCTTTGAGAGCAGGGGAGGGGAAGAGAACTCTTGGTTAAGAACCCTTGCACTAAGGAGTCATCATCATCTGACAAACTTTAAAAAGTTTATAATCTGCCTGGAACTGTCAATCGCACATTTTGTCATTTCAGTAATCATGAGCTGCTACCTCCAAATAGTGTATACGAAACCATCCTCAAAACCAAACAGAATTTGCTGTGTGATCCCAAGCAAGTCACTTAACTTATCAGTGCCCCATAAAATCCCTGAGAATGTAAGCTGCAGCTCTACCTCGGCAGAGGGAGTCCACTTGCCAGGAGGGCTCCAAACCAAAGAAATCCTAAATCCAGACCACTACTATTCTCTCCAAACAAAACAAACAAACAAACAAAAAAACAAAAACCTTCCAAACTTGACTAAAGTATCTACATACATAAAACTATTTGCTACTGCCTGAATAGAGACATCACTTGACATTTAAAAAAAGTTTCCTATAATTCTAAATAAATAGCTTATGAATAGCTAAGTAAATAGCTTAAACACCTAAGGGAGTCTAGTCAGAAACATTACTTAGTTTACTAATTGAAGGGATGTTTAAAACGGTGGCAGTTAGGTAGCACAAAGGACAGAGTACAGGATTCAGAGTCTGAGGGACGTGAGTTCAAATCTAGCCTCAGACATTTAACTGAACTCTGTCAAACTCCAAAAATAGAGATAACAACAGCACCTACCTCGCAGAGTTTTCATGATGATAAAATGAGACAATAATGGTAAAGTGCTTTGCAAACCTCAAAGCACTATATAAATGCTAGCTCTTATTAAATCAGGTAACAGACTGAAGGGAGGACTAAGTGTTAAGGAAAACTGGGGCCCTTCCCATTCTCTGCCATTCATTAGCACCAATAATTGTTCTCAACATCACTTGCAGCTGCCACAGGATTTCTGACGAGAGTAGGACAATCTTCAGGTGATTCTTACATATTGACACCATTTTGATTTAGTAAGAGAACTTAGAAAGCACCAGCAAAGTTCTGTTTGTTTTCCCCTAGTGAAAGGAATTCCTTTTTTTTCCTCCATAGACCTAGCACCTACACACAAATAATGATTACAGACCCAGAGAAAAATTCTTCAGGACTTGGTCCTTCCACCCCCATCCCCCGGGTTCTAAATCAAGAAAACAGAAATAAATCTTCCCTCCCCAAATGACAAAACATTTTCATAGACATGGCTGTGTATCAGTACTTTCCAGAAGATCTACCAACTTCCCTACCCATCCTAAATCAATGCCAGAGCTATTAAATTTTAGGAGAGATAAAACTATGGGGATAAGTCACCGATTACCTTTAGCAGCAGGCCTTATTGTCTTAGAAGTTGACACCACAGGGCCACACCGCCAACTCGGGAATGCCAAATGTGGGGGGTCCTCTGAGCCAACCAATAGTTTTATTGTCAGAAACTATTTTCTTCCTAAGGGTTATATTTTAAACTGAGAATTGAGAGTTCTGCATGCCAAGTGAGTGTAGGTGAAAAATGGTGTCACTGGAGGGTCCAATGCTGATTTATTACCTGAAAAATTGGGGGGGGGGGAAGTGTAGCTGGATACTGGGGCTGAGGTAAAAAGTGTGGTTCCTCTTAGGGACCTTGTAAGGAATGGGTAAAAAAAATTTCTCTTATATATTCCCGAAACAAGATAATGTATGGAAAGCATACACACACACACACACACACACACACACATGTATATGTATGTGTATATATACATATACATATGTGTGTGTATGTATATACACATATATATTTGCTTTAAACACACACACACATATATGTTATTATCATTATTATAATTAATGGAATCAAATTCCTCTTTAGCCTCATTTATACCTTTATCCTGAATTACAAGCAGATGACACCTCATGGCATTCGGGGAATGTGAGTTTTGATTAGGGCAAGGAGGACCATGGGGACTTTTTGGTTAAGACAGAGTAGGCTTTCATTGGGTAAGAGGCTTTGCATAGTCAGAACATACAGAAAAAAAGGGCATGGAAGTGTATGGTCAGAGGAACTGGAGATTATAGGTGAGACAAACAAACTTTTGAAATTCTGACTGCAGCCCTGGCAAAAGCTAGGGTCAGTGAAAATCTCTGCTAGATTAAAACAACAGGACTAGTTTGGAAGAATATAAATGTCACTTTCCCCCAATCAGTCCAGTCCAGCTGCTCCCAGTTAAATCTGGTGGCTATCCATCCAACTCCCAGCCTTTCTGCTGGGAAAGAAGGAAGAAAGAGAGCAGGACAAGGAAATATTAAGAGGATACCTTATTTACACTGGCCTTTAGCTCTTGCTTTTCCTTTATTATCATTTGAGCATTCTGAGGTTTTTGCTTATTTACAGGACTTTTAGAATGCTGAGGGTCCTATGAGGGTCCACCTATGCAGATGATACTAAAATTTATTTTATTTCATATAGTACTTTCTCATACCACAACATTTTAATTAATACTTCAGTATTTTTGGATGAGTTGATTCACAAATAAATGTCATCTGGTAGTTCTTTAACTTTGTATCCAACAACTTTAAAAGATTTGATTAGGTTCAGAATTTTAAAACACATGCTTCTGTATCTGGGCACCAGTAGCAAGAAGGGCCTGGAGTGTCTTTGGGGATTTTGTTCTGTTCATTAGCCTGAATCTCCACGCAGAAACCTGAGAAAATCTTTATACTGGAAAAACTCTGATGGTTGGCTTCAATTCTACATTTATTCACAAGCACACTGGCCACATTCACAACATATTTTATTATTTACCATTAGAGAGAGAGAAAAACTCCCACCCCCAAGTCCAGAACCCTCCCAGATAGAAAACTATTAGTAATAGTATCTAATGACAGTCACAGTCTAGCAGAGAACCGCTGCTCTTTGCGGCCCCCTCACGGCTCCCTTCTTTGTCCCCTGCTCCCTCTTACATCTGAAAAGTATCTCCAGAGGACACTGTGTATGCATCTAGGAGTGTGCACACTTGTAATCATGCTTGTGAATGTGGGTGGTCATGATGCCTTTGCTGATATTTTGTATGCACTATTAAGGATTCTGCTGGCACCTTGGTGAAGAGTTAGTTAGGACCAAGGTGAGTATAATACCTAGCACACAGTAGGGATTTGGTAAATATTAGTTGACTGATTGAAGGTTTTTGTGTTACCTTCACAAAACCCAGGAATGACTTTTCCTGGGACACTCTATACAAACTGAATAACGTGACCATATAGAGGTCTTGCATTAACCCCAATATCTTACAGAGGTAATATCTGTCTAGATTCCAAAAATTGAGAAGTCTCAAAATTAAGGTAGGAATATAGGAATGCATTTAACCACAGAAATGAATGGAGATTCTATTGCAGTCTTTCTAATCTTTTGTCTTTGCAACTGTGACTTTCATTATCTTTTTCAAAGATAACTATCATTTTAGAGACAAACACTCCAAGAGACAAAGGGTTAAACTCTTAAGCGATGCAACCACTTACTATTCTCTGAGCATGTGGACCCATTATGGGAAAAACTAGCTATAACTAGGGCTTGAAATGTTTTGAAGATTTTTTTTTTTTTTACCCCTTTCCCTTTGACATTTTAATGCACTGTCTCCATTAATATACTTCCTTGCCAGTGGCTCCTAGTCCATCAGCAATACTGCATTATCCTGGCCAGGGAAAAAATAATCTGGAAAGAGTGCTTTGCTGGCACCAACAACATGGGATATGAATTATAAATGCACAACACTAAAGAAAGGCTGATGAAAGATGTGTGTATGTGTAAAATATGTCTATCTGTAAAATATGTGTGAGACACAAAGACACAAGCAGCCTTGTGTATACAATTAAGATTTACTAACACACTCCTGTATTTATTTAAAAAAAAAATTAGTTTTCTTGGAATGGAAGCAACCTTCTGTTCATTGACTTTTACATAATCATGAAATTATTCCCTCTGTAACACCATGGTTGTCCACCACAATGTGTCTAGAGACTGTTTCCTCAGCTGAGGAGGACTTTAGATTTAAATAATTGTAACCAAAATCCACACAACTACCTATTAAGTAAAAAAAATAAATTCTAATAGCTTGTAGATGTGGAAGAAATAGGGAAAATAAATTACTTAATTTATTAAAATTAGGTTATTTCAGTGAGTAAAGCACCTGATATGACTTAAGAAAAGCTCAACTATCAAATTAGGGTGTGTTCTCTGGATAGAATGCTGGCAAAACAGGATTGTTCAGTTGCTTGAGTTTTTGGACAGTGAAACAAACGAGAGAGAATGTTCTATTTTACCAGCTAGAAGGAGATGTGCTGCTTTAGGTGAACTAAACTCAGCAATAACATAAAGGGAGATGATTCAACTCAAGTCATGCATTTTATGTTTTCAAAACAGGTCAAAAGCAATTTTGATATTCAGAGATAGCAAAACAAAACAAAATAACCCAGGTTACTGTACTAGGCAGGTCACTAAGATTTTAAAATATAAAATTTATTTAGAATACATATATATATAGTGTATATATAGAGAGATAAATATAGAATTTATAGATAAATTTATACTAATGGAAGCAGATCATCTGACTGTTTTAAATAATTTCCTTCCTGCATATACCTATGATTCTTCCTATTAGCTTTTTCTATCTGAGAGTAATTCAGACTCAGGAAGGAGGGGATATCATTTAGAACACCCCAGAATCCCCAGCCATTTGCTTCTTTATAAAGGAAGAGTTCCCAAATGCAAGATTGTCTTGCTGGTGAGTAACTGCAGCAACTCATCTCTTCAGAGACCAAATTCTTATGTAATAGCCAGACACAACAATGAAGATTTTTAAAGATATGTTTGCACTACCAATTAAGACGAATAAGGAAGGGAAGGGGGAGAGAAGAATCCAAACACATTTGAGTGGCAGTAACTATACAATCACAGCATTTCATCTTACAAGATGATAGGTTCCAGATGCAAAGTGTCTACACTACACAGAGTGATCTGAATCAGAATCTACAGAGCCATCATTTCCTTGTAGGGTGCAGCTAAGAAGGCAAGCATATTTGAATGTCGCAAAGAATTCAGATTTACTGACTTGGAAGTGACTATATTATAGTAATGACTGTTTTCTAACAAGGTCAATTTTTAGAACCTAGAGGGAAATCAACTTTAAACTCTGGAGTTCTCTTAGAACAGGGCAAAATGTTTAAAAAAAAAAAACCTATACAGGATCAGTGGCATAAACATCTTTCCAATAATGAAGAATTTCATTAACTTGTGCAGCGTATGGGTAGTGTGACCTAGGGGGCAGCTAGATGGCCCTGTGGTTAGAATGATGGGCGTGGAGTTCAAATCTGGCCTCAGACAGCTGTGTGACCCTGGGCCAGTCACTTAACCCTGTTTGCCTCAATTTCCTCATGTGTAAAATGAGCTGGAGAAGGAAATGGCAAACCACTCCAGTATCTTTCCCAAGAAAACCCCAAACAGGGCCATGAACAGTCAGACATGACTGAAACGACTGAACAACACAATGATTACAACAACAATAACAATAACAACAAGTGGGAGCTAGTACCTAGAAGATAATCTGTAAGATGCAGATTTGGTGTGACATGGTAAAGAAAGATGAGGACACAAAATTTCCTGGTGTGCTACACTAATTATAGGGTCCAGAATTTGTCTCACTTGAATGTAAATTAACTTAAGCCACAGACAGCTGAACTTAGCAATTCATCTTCTAAGTAAAAATGGGAACAAAACAGGTATTTATACATAAGATCTGTAAAGATAGCATCTTTTATGACCAAATTCAATGTCACGGCTGATCAAGTCTCTGAACACCAAAAATCCACTAGATCACATTAGAAAGCCATAAATAATGAGTTTATTGCTTCCTCAAAAGAAATTGAGAAGAAAAAAAAGGCACAAAAAAGTACCTTAACCCACTGAACAGGGGAGGAGGGGGTTATCCCCACATCGCGTCCACTCTTAGTAATACATTTACTAAAATTGCTTGCGTAAACGAGTTAAGTTTATGTGTTTTTCCTTTATGGTGCCTTATACCCAACTAGCTGGGAAAGTCTGTAGCATAATTGCCATAATATTTCATTTTTATAGTGAGCTTTCTGTTTCCGTCTAATTGCAGACGTCCATACGTGCACATGCCCACTCTCTACCTTCGTCGCTCATTTTTCTCTTTCCTGTGTTGCTGCTGCTGCTGCAGCCCTTTTGGGATTCTGACTTGGGAGAAGAGCTATTATGACAAGCGCTCTGAATAGGGAGTGTCTGAAAGGCCTGTAATTCTTACATTTGGACCAAATAGAGACTAGAATTTAGTAAAACTGGCTTTTCCAGTTAAGTTACTTTTATATGTGGAGCGAGCCGATTTTGTGTGTGTGTGTGTGTGTGTGTGTGTGACTGGAAGGTAGTGTTACAAAAGAGTTGCCCTTATTGTTATAAACAGGCAAAGCAGAAGTCTTCTTAAAAATCTAAGTTTCTGAAAGCATAGTCTGACAGGCCATCATACATACGTTTTTAAAAGTGACAGCAAATACTACATATATGTAATGGATGAGGCATGGGGGAAAGGATTTGCAATACAACAGGAAAAAACCCATAGCTCTCAGAGGTCAGGCTGCAAGATTATATGCTTCTGATAGGCATACGTTAGGAGATTCACCTGCAAGGCATTCCAGGAATTGTCCTTTTTCTCATTTTTAATTAAGGAGGAGGTGGTTCTATTCTAAGGACTATACCTGGAGACAGCCTGCTGAAACTCAAATTTTGATCTTCCAGCTCTGGTTAGCTAACATTGATTTTCTGCCCCAGTGGAAGTGATTTTACTCTGATGCATGCCATTTAAATTCATTTTACACAGCTGCTTAATGTGGCTTGGCACGGAACACCCAAACCAGCTTTGTGCGTCTAAATGGGACTCCAGAGTTGGTAAAGGACAGATCCTATGGATTAGTAGCTGATGATAAATGCTTCTTTCTCCACACTGATTTCTTCCTACTGACTCAGGCACTGACCTTGAAGGGTACTGCTATAAGAGACAAAATTTTCTTACTATAGTTGGGTGTGCTACAATAAATTTTATGTCTATTTTTTTTTAGTCTTCATTTAGAGATGTTTTTAGAATTCAGAAGATAGTTTTGCAACTAAAGTTATTTGTCTCCAAATGTAAGCTAAATGCAAAACTTAGAAAATAGATGACAAGAAGTATTTCTGACAAGTGGCAATAGCAAAATTGAGCACTAACAGGACTTGTTAAAGAATTTCCTATCCTCCACCCCCCCCCCAATCACTGAGGGCCTCCCTCCCAATTACCTTTAAAATATTTAAAATAGCCACTGGACATTACTTCCTATATGAGGAACAATTATATCTAGACTAACTTCAGAACCACAAACTGAAATTCCTAATTGGTCAATGATTTAGTAACAATATACTGTAGACTACAAATGGAGACAGTTTTTGATATTAAAGGCACCTGCTCATAGAGAAAGAGTTGGGAAGAAGGAGAAATTGAAATAGCAGCTATTTGTCCTAAGTGAAATTATGTGATACATAATGCTTATGTTGTAATTGATAATAATATGGCAGCAGAGAACTTAGAATGTAAAGGATCTAGTTGGAAAGGAAAATGTTAATTGTGTTTTATGAGTTGTTTTTGTCCCCACCCCACCCCCTGGTTACTTCTTCAGGTTTAAAACTCCTTGGGAAAGGGAAATTAACAAAAATCTTTGGAACAGACATTTGCTCAACAATGATATAATGAAATCCCTGAAGTCCCATTAATAACCTTTGTCATCTCTACAGCAATAAGTCTCTTGTCAAACAGGACAGCTACACTCTGAATTAAGCGATGAGAGAAGGGGTTCACTGCAGTGGTAGTAATGATAATAACACACTAATGATAACAATGTCACACAGCACAGTTCCTAGACAAAACAACGACAACAATGGGGGTAAAAATGATGCCTGGATTGGGTGACTTCATTTCTCTTCTGTGATAAAATTCTTAATTTCCCTTTCAGGCATGAGGGAGAAGCAGCATGCCAAAAGCCGTGCAGGGGCAGTATCTACACGGGGGTAGGTGGCATGCAGATTTTCACCGCACTGTTACAGAACTGTTAGTAGGAATGAAAAACTGAAACCAAAACCAAAACCAAAACAAAACAAAACAAAAAAACCCCAACCCCCTCTGTGATGCATTTCCTCTTAAATCTTTTAACTTTTTTGGGGATTGATATTTCTTCAGCAGCCATATGGCATATCATAAACAATTTCAAAAAGGAAAAAAAAAATAACAAACAAAAAAAATAACTGCAAAGGTCCCACAGCAAGTCCAGTTTATGTTACTACCTACCCGTACTGGTCAGGCTGGTGCATCATGGGAGCCTGAGCGTTGCCATAGTTGGGGTGCTGGGAAGAAAACATGGGACGTCCGCCAGCCCCAGACTGGCTGGGATAAGCAGGCGACCTAATGTATGGTGGCCTAAAGCAGAACAGAAGAACAGCCTCTTTGGATTTATTCTGAAGCACACGTAAGAATCACCCTGTCCACTACATGTCTTCCATCTTTCAAGTGAGGGAAGGTTTGCAGCATGAGTTCAAATGGCTTAATGTTTTGCACTACACAACTGGACAGAATGCGAGACTGAAGAAAACGGTTATTCTGGTTTTGTTTTTTTTTACTAAACCCTCTAAGGGCCTGTTAACTATGTAATGCTCTTCCAGTTCCTGGATTAATAAAATGGGAAGCAGGCTTTGAAAATGTGTACTTTTTAACTAGCCAAAGATATAAACTGCAAGCAAATATTGATGTGTGTGTCTACGTATATACACACACATATAAATGGACTTAGGAAGAAGCATATCATATACATGTATGCACATGTATAAATAAACATAAATTGATTCGAGAGGAAAATTGTTGGAGATGGGAATGAATTAATGTTTTAAATTTTTTAGTCTAAGATAGACATCCCATCCTTCTAATGGTTTCCCACTTACTGAAGTTATCAGGCAGATCACTATTCAATGTTTCATGTTTAATGAATTCAATTACTTTTTTTTTAATAATTTTAAAAATGTCTTGGCTCTCTACATCCACTATCACTCAAAAAAGGGAATTCTTTTCTTCATGATTTGCAGTAATGGGCAACTCAATACTTTAGTCTTTAACATTAACGGGAACAATCCAATCAGCCTTTTCATAGAAAATCTAATTGAAAGATCTTCTAAAGTCCTATAGGTGTGGGGGTTCAGAGAAACACTTCTTGGATCCAGTAGAGTTTAAATAACAATAACGTAGATAAAAACAGATGAGCTATTATAATAATTCTTGAAGGGAAATTTATTATCATTTGAGGCAGACAGCGTGACAGCAGGGGTCCCTACATTCCCAAAGTAGCACGCTTTAGAAAAGAAGTAACAAAGCAATACATTTAAAAAACAAATTAGACCCTATTTTTCTTCAATAGAAATTGTAATCATCTCTGTCTTATTTCTTCCCCCCAAGAACGCAGCTCAGGTACATACGTCTCAACCATCCCTTGTTTTGTAGTCTTCATTTAAAACTTAAATTTACCCTTTATTAAAATCAAATAGATACAGGATGTCCCAAAAGTCTCAGTGCAGTTTAAAGTTTTGGGATAGGCTGTATTTTTAAGGTATATTACATTCATGAGAGTAAAATAAATTCTAGAATTCTTACTTTACTTATGAAACAAGTTTGGTTTTGTAAAAGGAATCAAAGCTAAAAGACCCTATTTGTGTACCATTAATTACATTTGTGCTCGGGTGGATTGAGAAG